>NW_025746075.1:0-177544 GCF_021184085.1 Oncorhynchus gorbuscha
GGTGGTACATCTAGCATGGGGTAGTTTGGTTCATGGTGAATTCTCATGTTTATTGCATGCAGTCTCTAAATGTGTCTATAATGTATTACTAGGCTAGAGTGTATGTTGTTAGCCAAGCCAGTCATCTGTTGCAACATCAAAGTGCAGTTCATTGGTGGAATAAGACCATATTGAGTTATGAGTTTACTGGCAGAAAGTATAGAAAACAGTCAGAGAACCTCCTTAAAGAAATGGTCCTATTCATCTGTTTTTAATCTGTGTCATTAGGTTGGCTGAGTTTGCTGTTTTTAATCTGTGTCATTAGGTTGGCTGAGTTTGCTGTTTTTAATCTGCATTTACGGGAAGGGTTCTTGTCGGTGTCTGTTTCCTCTCTCTCTTCAGTGTAAACTTTCAGCTCTAACAGATTGCATGTGAGAAAACACTTCAGATGTGTAATGAGTGCGTATTTTAATTATGATTAGGACTTCTGTAGGCCTACAGTTTTTTTACCTTTATTTAACTAGGCAGGTCAGACAATAACTCATTCTTATCTACAATGACGGCCTACCGGGGAACAGTGGGGTTAACTGCCTTGTTCAGGGGCAGAACGACAGATTTTGACCTTGTCAGCTCTGGGATTCGATCTTGCAACCTTTCGCTTACTAGTCCAACACTGTAACCACTAGGTTACCTGCCGTAACACAGTGATCAGATTACTAACACAGATTACTAACAGATTACTAACACAACATATTTGATAATTGCAAAGATTATTGTATAACTGTATGAGATAGATAGTCTGACAAATGGAACTATTCCTTAATTTCCATATTTGACTGTTTGGTTTTACATTTGAGCAGAAAAAAAGATGTTTAAAACGTAATGTACATGAAAATCTAGACACCTAATTCTAAAAGAGAAAGTGTGAGACGTGAGAACAATCTCCCTCCCTGTTTTTCCTGCTGGAGTTGTGGGAATGTTGGAGGCATGTCCTCCCCTCGCCTCTCTGCGCCAACTTGGCTGATTTATATATTTCCTCCCTTTCTGCGTTCAGAATAATACTGTGTGTTCTCTGCTCTGAGAGACACTGTAACCAGACAGACTGACACAATGGGCTGTGAGAGACGGCTGTTCCTGACTGCTGCTCTGCTGGCTGTCTTTTTATGCAGTAAGTTTATTCTTCTACAGTAGTGGAGGCTTCTCAGAGGAGGAAGGGGAGGACCATCCTCCTCAGTGAAATTTAATAAAAATAAAAATAGTCAAACATTAAAAAAGGGACCCTTTTTAGATTAAAATATACTAAATATATTCACGTCACCAAATAATTGATTAAAATACACCGTTTTGCAATGACAGTCTACAGTAACTTCAACAGCACTGTCTGTGTAGCACCATGGTGTAGCCGGAGGACAGTTAGCTTCCATCCTCCTCTGGCTACATTGACTTCAATACAAAACCTAGGAGGCTCGTAGGCCTCAGCCCC
Organism: Oncorhynchus gorbuscha; assembly: GCF_021184085.1. Lineage (NCBI taxonomy): Eukaryota > Metazoa > Chordata > Actinopteri > Salmoniformes > Salmonidae > Oncorhynchus > Oncorhynchus gorbuscha. The sequence continues at coordinate 1,463 of NW_025746075.1, forward strand.
TTCCATAGACATACATTTTATTTAACCTTTATTTAACCAGGAAGGGCTTGTTGAGATTAAAATCTCTTTTTCAAGAGAGTCCTGGCCAAGATAGGCAGCACCAAGTCATTACAAAAATTACAGACAGACATGAAAAGCTACAAGTAATCTAGTAAAAACCATTGAATTCACAAGAGTATAAAACAGCTAATTAAAACCATTGACATGTCAGGGAATCAGCCTCAAAATCCTTCATCAGTGATTTAAAAACACCAATTGGGACAAGTTCTTCCAGTTTAAAAGTATTATGTAAGGTGTTCCAAGACGATGGCGCAGAGTACATAAATGCCCTTTTACCAAACTCAGTTCAGATATTTGGAACAGTTAGCAGGATAAAGTGGTGCGTAAGTGTTTTGCAGTTTGAAATAAATCTCAGTGCCATGGTAAAGAGTGTCAATTGATCTCAAACACTGAGTGGAAGCATTCATATATAAAATATCCCCATAGTCTAGTAAAGACATAAATGTAGCTGATACTAGCCACCTCCTGGCTTCAAAAGAAAAACAGGCCTTATTCCTAAAATAAAATCCCAATTTCAGCTTCAATATTATTTGTAAGTTGTTGAATATGCAATTTAAAAGAGAGCCCGTCATCAATTAAAATTCCAAGATATTTATATAAGATTACAACCTCAATTTCCTTGCCCTGAAAGGTAGTAATAGGTTCTGAGGTCTATTTATTGCATTAGAAAACACCATTGGTTTAGTTTTGTCAGTATTGAGGATTAGCTTCAATTGACACAAGGTATGTTGAACAGTATAAAAAGCAGTTTGCATGTTCTGGAAAGGTTTTGTAAGAGACGAGGCACAACAGTAAATAACAGTATCATCAGCATAAAAATGAAGTTGTGCATTTTGGACATTTTTGTCTAAATCATTTATATAAATAGTGAATAAGAGAGGACCAAGTACAGAGCCTTGGGGCACACCATTCAAGACAGACAAGTCAACAGACATAAGCCCATCAAATTGAGTGTATTGAGTTCTATCAGACAGATAGTTAGCAAACCATGCAACTGCATGCTCCGAAAGACCTACACTCGACAATCTCTGCCTTAGTATAGCATGATCAACTGTATCAAAAGCCTTAGAGAGATCAATAAAAAGTGAGACACAGTGCTGTTTTTTGTCAATGGCTTCAGTGATATCATTTAAAACCTTCATGGCTGCTGTAATTGTGCTATGCTTCTTCCTGAATGCCGATTGGTACATTGATAAAATAGAGTTAGTAAACAAAAACTCTTTGAGCTGTTCACTCACAAGGGTTTCAAGTATTTTCACCAGGGGTGACAGCTTTGAGATTGGCCTATAATTATTTAAAAGAGTTGGATCTCCCCCTTTTAAAAGTGGTAGGACAAATGCTGATTTCCAGATCTTTGGAATGTCATTCCATTCCAGGGTTAGATTGAACAGAGATGTAAGTGGTTCAGCTATGAAATCAGCTGCCAGATTTAAAAAGCAGGGATCAAGAAGATCAGGACCTGCAGGCTTTCTCTGATCTAAGGATTTCAGGGCTTTATGTACCACCTGCACTGAGAATGATCAGGACCTGCAGGCTTTCTCTGATCTAAGGATTTCAGGGCTTTATGTACCACCTGCACTGAGAATGATCAGGACCTGCAGGCTCTCTCTGATCTAAGGATTTCAGGGCTTTATGTACCACCTGCACTGAGAATGGCAAAAAGCAAAAAGTTCTGTAAGGCAATAATGATAATAATAAATTACAATAATATATATAATAAACTATACAGAAAACAAGATCCCACAAAACCCAAACAGAAAATGACAACTTATATATGATATACAGTATGATAGGCAGCTGGCTCTGATTTGGAACCACACTCTGCCAAACACAAAGAAATAGAAAACATAGAATTTCCCACCCGAGTCATACCCTGACCTAACCAAACATAGAGAATAATAAGGATCTCTCTGGTCAGGGCGTGACAATCCAATCATACAATTAGGATCAGAGAATGAACCTAGTGTGTTGTACTGGGATTGTGCCAGAGAGCATTATGGGGGTTCTATGTTGAGAAGCTTGGTGACATTGTTGGATAGAGATTAAGAGTGAAGAGTGATAATTGAGCATTTTTGTGATATGATTCAATTCAAGTGAGTTTTTTCAAATTACAGGACACAAGGAAGGTATATTATGAATTGTTTTCTTGGTTTTAGAAATGTATTTTTGTGTCCGGTAAGTGCAAATGATATAAATTTGCCTTGCTATCTTCAGTAGCAAGTAGCAGTAGCTAGCTAGCTAGCAAGCAGCGTGAGTGAGCAGTTTTCTCTGCCAGAATGACAAACGAAAATGTGGTGGACTTTTAGTTGAAGAACCCCTTTCATTCTCTGGGGTACACAGAAAAGGTGTGAATTAAATGTGAGGGTCGACCTCTGCCTGAGATCAGTTTCATGAAGAAGGATGAAAAGGTGTGAATTAAAAGTGAGGGTCGACCTCTGAGGTAGATGTTCTCTCCAGTGATTCTCTCCACAGTGAGGCCGAGGGTCGACCGCTGCCTGAGATCAGTTTCATGAAGAAGGATGAAAAGGTGTGAATTAAAAGTGTGGGTCGACCTCTGAGGTAGATGTTCTCTCCAGTGATTCTCTCCTCAGTGAGGCCGAGGGTCGACCTCTGAGGTAGATGTTCTCTCCAGTGATTCTCTCCACAGTGAGGCCGAGGGTCGACCGCTGCCTGAGATCAGTTTCATGAAGAAGGATGAAAAGGTGACGGTGTTCAATATCACCTGGTATCAAACGTATAGCTGGTTAACAGGGAGCCTTTCATCAGGGTGTTCAATACCACCTGGTATCAAACGTATAGCTGGTTAACAGGGAGCCTTTCATCAGGGTGTTCAATACCACCTGGTATCAAACGTATAGCTGGTTAACAGGGAGCCTTTCATCAGGGTGTTCAATACCACCTGGTATCAAACGTGCTGGTTAACAGGGAGCCTTTCATCAGGGTGTTCAATACCACCTGGTATCAAACGTATAGCTGGTTAACAGGGAGCCTTTCATCAGGGTGTTCAATACCACCTGGTATCAAACGTATAGCTGGTTAACAGGAGCCTTTCATCAGGGTGTTCAATACCACCTGGTATCAAACGTATAGCTGGTTAACAGGGAGCCTTTCATCAGGGTGTTCAATACCACCTGGTATCAAACGTATAGCTGGTTAACAGGGAGCCTTTCATCAGGGTGTTCAATACCACCTGGTATCAAACGTATAGCTGGTTAACAGGGAGCCTTTCATCTCCACCCGAACGAGCTGCTATGGATACCTACATCAAGGACACTCTGGAAGCAGGCCTCATGCGTCCATCCACCTCCCCGGCGGGAGCAGGGTTTTTCTTTGTGGCCAAGAAAGACGGTGGATTACGTCCTTGCATCGACTACCGGGGACTCAATGCCATAACCGTCCGTAACCGTTACCCGCTACCCCTTATGGCCACAGCCTTCGAGCTGCTCCAGGAAGCAGTTGTTTTCACTAAGCTTGACCTGCGGAATGCATACCATCTTGTGTGGATCAGACCTGGTGACGAGTGGAAGACCGATTTCAACACGCCTACTGGTCACTATGAATACTTGGTGGTGCCCTTCGGCCTGACCAACGCCCCAGCGGTGTTCCAAGCGCTCATAAACGATGTGCTTAGGGATATGCTTAACATATTTGTGTTTGTTTACTTGGATGACATCCTCATCTTTTCGAGCTCTCTTCAAGAAGACACTAAGCATGTCAGACAAGTACTCAAACGCCTCCTAGACAGCCATCTGTACGTTAAGCCGGAAAAATGTGAATTCCATTCATCCCAAGTACAATTCCTGGGATTTGTAGTGGAACCCGATCAAGTCCAAATGGACCCCAGGAAGGTAGGGGCGGTAGCGGATTGGCCAACCCCCAAATCCGTTAAGGAAGTTCAGCGTTTCCTGGGCTTCACTAACTTTTACCGCAAGTTCATCAAGAACTTCAGCTTGGTGGCAGCCCCTCTCTCAGCTTTAACCAAGGGTGGCAATTCAAGGTTTTTGTGGGGAAGAGAAGCTGAGACGGCCTTCCAAGGACTCAAGCAGCGTGTCCTCTCTGCTCCCATCCTGATACTACCGACTACGGATGAACCGTTTGTGGTGGAGGTAGACGCTTCAGAGGTTGGTGTTGGATCTGTCCTGTCTCAGAGGGGTGAAGACAAGAAGCTTCATCCATGCGCTTTCTTCTCACACCGGCTTACCCCGGCTGAGAGGAACTACGATGTGGGGGATTGTGAACTCCTAGCGGTTAAGATGGCATTGAAGGAATGGAGACACTGGCTCGAGGGGGCTTCTCACCCGTTTCAAGTACTTACGGACCACAAAAATCTGGAGTATATCCAGCAGGCGAAGCGGTTGAACTCTAGACAAGCTAGATGGTCTCTTTTCTTCAATCGATTCCAGTTTATCCTCACCTATCGGCCCGGGTCAAGAATCTCAAACCGGATGCCCTGTCCCGAGTCTACGCTCCTGCCATTCGAGATGACACGGACATGCCTGTCCTTCCTGCTGCTAAGATCGTGGCTCCGATCTCGTGGCAAGTTGAGGATAGCATGAGACGAGCACAAGCTATTGAACCGGACCCGAAAGGAGGTCCTGCCAATCGGTTGTTTGTCCCCAAGGCAGTGAGGACTCAGGTCCTTCTGTGGGGGCACTCCTCTCGCCTCACCTGTCACCCGGGCGTAGGTCGCACCTTGGAGTTCATCCAGCGTAAGTTCTGGTGGCCTACCATAAGAGAAGATGTTGCCACTTTCGTCAATGCCTGCCCCGTGTGCTGCCAGGGCAAATCTTCTCACCTACGCCCGCAAGGACTCCTTCACCCTTTACCTGTTCCCCACAGACCCTGGTCCCATATCTCGTTGGACTTCATTACTGTCCTTCCTCCATCCCATGGCAATACTACTATCCTAGTCATTATCGACAGGTTTTCAAAGGCGGCCAGGTTCCGTTCCTCTGACTAAGTTACCTTCTGCCAAGGAAACGGCTGATTTGGTAATTAATCATGTGTTCCGAGTCTTCGGCATTCCTCAAGATATGGTTTCTGACAGAGGTCCCCAGTTCGCCTCTAGGTTTTGGAAGGTCTTCTGCCAACTCATGGGGACTTCTGCCAGTCTATCTTCAGGGTACCATCCGGAGTCCAACGGCCAAACTGAGAGGATGAATCAAGAGCTGGAAACCACCATCCGATGTATGACTCGTAACAACCCATCCACATGGTCGTCCTTCATTGTTTGGGCAGAATACGCGCACAAGATGGAGGTCTCTCTGTTAATATATCATGACACCTTGCGCTCCTCCTCCACTGGTATGTCCCCGCACGAGTGTCAGTTTGGCTATGCCCCTCCATTGTTCCCGGACCAGGAGGCAGACGCTGTCGGCTTATGTGGAGGAAGACCCGTCTTAATCTTATGCGTTCCTCACAGAGGTACCAACAACAAGCCAACAGACGTCGCCGTCCCGGGCCTAACCTGCGCCCCGGCCAGAGAGTCTGGCTCTCCACAAGAGACTTACCACTACGGGTGGAGTCTCGCAAGCTGTCCCAAAAATACATCGGTCCCTTTAAGGTTGCCAGGAGAGTTAACCCAGTTTCTTATCGCCTACACTTACCCAGATCCCTTAAGATTAATCCCACATTTCACATTTCCTTATTAAAACCTGTTGTTTTTTCTCACCTTGTCCCGGCAAACAGACCTCCCCCTCCGCCTCGTGTCATTGGAGGCCAGCCGGCTTATACCGTCCATCGGATACTGGATTCCTGCCGGGTGCAGCGGTCCTGGCAGTATCTGGTGGACTGGGAAGGCTACGGTCCCGAGGAGCGCTCCTGGGTTCCTGCCAAAGACATACTGGACCCTGACCTCATTCGTCAGTTCAGGGCCCTCCACCCTGAGAGAGCTGGTAGGAACGTCAGGAGCCGTTCCTAGGGGGATTCTGTCAGGATTTGGCCAGGGTTGTTCCGGTTTTTGGTCACTAGATGCCCCCATTGTGCCTTTTGACCTTTTGTTTTCCCTTGATCCCCATTATTATTTGCACCTGTGCCTCGTTTCCCCTGATTGTATTTAAACCCTTTGTTTTCCTCTGTTCTTTGCTCTGTGTTTGTATGTTAGGACACCCAGCCCTAGTACTCTGAGAACTCTTGTTGATCCCGGTGGACTCTCTTGTGGAATTCTGTTTTTTTTGTTCTTGTTTGTTTGTTTTTTGAGTATCTTTTGACGCTTTTTGTGCTTTACCTTCCACCTTGTGGATTTACCTTTTTTGTCTTGGAGGATTACCTTTGTTCTTGTAGGATTCCTTTTGAGGTTGTGGAGTTACATGTTTTCCTGAAGAACTTCACTTTTTACTTCATTAAATACACCGTCTCAAGTACTGCTGTGTCTGCCTCATCTTCTGGGTTCTGCCGACTATTCGTGGCTCGGTTGGCACTCCGGAGACCCGGGTTTGTAACCGGGTCCTGACAAACAGGGAGCCTTTCATCAGGGTGTTCAATACCACCTGGAATCAAAGTATAGCTGGTTAACAGGGAGTCTTTCATCAGGGTGTTCAATACCACCTGGAATCAAAAGTATAGCTGGTTAACAGGGAGCCTTTCATCAGGGTGTTCAATACCACCTGGTATCAAAAGTATAGCTGGTTAACAGGGAGCCTTTCATCAGGGTGTTCAATACCACCTGGTATCAAAAGTATAGCTGGTTAACAGGGAGCCTTTCATCAGGGTGTTCAATACCACCTGGTATCAAAAGTATATATATCTATTTTTTTATTTTCTTTTTATTTACGGCCAAATGCTTTCTTCTGGAAAATGTGAAGTCCAAGATGGACAAAGGGGGTGCTGTTGGGGCTGTGTTTCTGGACCTAAGGAAGGCTTTTGATACTGTTAACCATGAGATTCTCATCACAAAATTGTCCAAGTTCAACTTTTCCCCTGATGCCTTGAGATGGATGAAATCATACCTTGAAGGCAGAACTCAGTGTGTCAGAGTGAGCAAAGAGCTGTCGCCCACTCGTAGCTATGATGTGGGCGTGCCCCAAGGGTCAATACTGGGGCCCCTCCTGTTCAGCCTGTACATTAATGATCTGCCTTCTGTCTGTACTGGGTCTGAAGTTCTAATGTATGCAGATGATACAGTGATATATGTGCATGCAAAGAGCAAACAACAAGCTGCACAAGAACTCACTACTGTAATAGTCCAGGTTAAAGTGGCTCAGTGACTCGTGTTTGCATCTCAATGTGAAAAAACTGTTTGCATGTTCTTCACAAAGAGGGCAACAGATGCTACTGAGCCAGATGTCTATGTGTCAGGGGAGAAGCTCCAAGTGGTATCCGATTTTAAGTACCTTGGCATCATACTTGATTCCAACCTCTCTTTTAAAAAGCATGTGAAAAAGGTCATTCAAATAACTAATTTCAATCTAGCTAATTTCCGATTTATACGAAATTGTTTGACGACAGAGGTAGCAAAACTGTACTTCAAATCTGTGATACTCCCCCACTTAACATACTGCTTGACTAGTTGGGCCCAAGCTTGCTGTACAACATTAAAACCTATTCAGTCTGTCTACAAACAGGCTCTCAAAGTGCTTGATAGGAAGCCCAATAGCCATCATCCTTGTCACATCCTTAGAAAACATGAGCTCTTGAGTTGGGAAAATCTTGTGCAATACACCGACGCATGTCTTGTATTCAAGATCCTTAATGGCCTGGCTCCCCCTCCACTCAATATTTTTGTTAAACAGAAAACCCAGACATATGGCAGCAGATCCACAAGGTCTGCCATGATAGGTGACTGTATAGTTCCCCTAAGGAAAAGCACCTTTAGTAAATCTGCATTCTCTGTGAGAGCTTCCCATGTCTGGAATACACTGCCATCAGACACACATAACTGCACCACATATCACACTTTCACAAAATGCTTGAAGACATGGCTAAAGGTCAATCAGATTTGTGAACATTGTCCCTAGCTGTGTGTTGCCGCTTTCCATGTTGTCTGTAGTCTGTAGCTTGTGAGGTGTGGAAACACTTTGTTGCTTTGATGAATTTTGTCTTGCTTGTCCTATGTTGCTCTGTCTGTATGCTATGTCTTGCTTGTCCTATGTTGCTATGTCTTGCTTGTTCTATGGTGCTATTGTCTATATTGTAATTGTTTTTAATAACCTGCCCAGGGACTGCGGTTGAAAATTAGCCGGCTGGCTAAAACCGGCACTTTTACTGAAACGTTGATTAATGTGCACTGTCCCTGTAAAAATAAAATAAACTAAACTAATTTAACGAGGCAAGTCAGTTAAGAACAAATTATTATTTTCAATGACGGCCTAGGAACAGTGGGTTAAATGCCTGTTCAGGGGTAGAACGACAGATTTGGACCATGTCAGCTTGGGGGTGTGAACTTGCAACATTTCAGTTACTAGTCCAACACTCTAACCACTAGGCTACCTTGCCCCCTCTACACTCTAAACACTGGGCTACCCTGCCCCCTCTACACTCTAACCACTAGACTACCTGCCTCCTCTACACTCTAACCACTAGGCTACCTGCCACCTCTACACTCTAACCACTAGGCTACCTGCCTCCTCTACACTCTAACCATTAGGCTACCCTGCCGCCCCGGGATAGGGGGCAGCATTTTCACTTTTGGATGAATAGCGTGCCCAGAGTGAACTGCCTCCTACTCAGATGCTAATATATGCATATTATTGTTAGTATTGGATATAAAACACTCTGAAGTTTCTAAAACTGTTTGAATGATGTCTGTGAGTATAACAGAACTCATATGGCAGGCGAAAACTGAGAAAAATCCAACCAGGAGGTGGGACATCTGAGGTTGGGGTTTTTCAAAGCTTGGCCTACCGAATACACATTGAGATATGGATAAAGTTGCACTTCCTACGGCTTCCACTAGATGTCCAACGTCTTTTGAAACTTGAATGAGGATTCTACTATAAAGGAGGGGCTCATGAGACCTCTTTGAGTCAGGGGTCTGGCAGAGAGCCTTAGCCACCAAAAATTCCGAGATTTCCGCCAAGATAGAACTGCCAAAGGGGGAGGAGTTGCAGTCTACTGCAGAGATAGCCTGCAAAGCAATGTCATACTTTCCAGGTCCATACCCAAACAGTTCAAACTACTAATTTTGAAAATTACTCTCTCCAGAAATAAGTCTCTCACTGTTGCCACCTGCTACCGACCCCCCTCAGCTACCAGCTGTGCCCTGGACACCATTTGTGAATTGATCGCCCCCCATCTAGCTTCAGAGTTTGTTCTGTTAGGTGACCTAAACTGGGATATGCTTAACACCCCGGCAGTCCTACAATCTAAGCTAGATGCCCTCAATCTCACACAAATCATCAAGGAACCCATCAGGTACAACCCTAAATACACCTCCGCTGTCTTCCGCTGTCACTGCCTCATTGCCTGTATCCGCTACGGAGCCGCAGTCAAACGACCACCCCTCATCACTGTCAAACGCCCCCTAAAACACTTCTGTGAGCAGGCCTTTCTAATCGACCTGGCCCGGGTATCCTGGAAGGACATTGACCTCATCCCGTCAGTTGAGGATGCCTGGTCATTCTTTAAAAGTAACTTCCTCACCATTTTAGATAAGCATGCTCCGTTCAAAAAATGCAGAACTAAGAACAGATACAGCCCTTGGTTCACTCCAGACCTGACTGCCCGCGACCAGCACAAAAACATCCTGTGGCGGACTGCAATAGCATCGAATAGCCCCCGTGATATGCAACTGTTCAGGGAAGTCAGGAACCAATACACGCAGTCAGTCAGGAAAGCTAAGGCCAGCTTCTTCAGGCAGAAGTTTGCATCCTGTAGCTCCAACTCCAAAAAGTTCTGGGACACTGTGAAGTCCATGGAGAACAAGAGCACCTCCTCCCAGCTGCCCACTGCACTGAGGCTAGGTAACACGGTCACCACCAATAAACCCATGATTATCGAAAACTTTAACAAGCATTTCTCAACGGCTGGCCATGCCTTCCGCCTGGCTACTCCAACCTCGGCCAACAGCTCCTCCCCCCCCGCAGCTACTCGCCCAAGCCTCTCCAGGTTCTCCTTTACCCAAATCCAGATAGCAGATCTTCTGAAAGAGCTGCAAAACCTGGACCCGTACAAATCAGCTGGGCTTGACAATCTGGACCCTCTATTTCTGAAACTATCCGCCGCCATTGTCGCAACCCCTATTACCAGCCTGTTCAACCTCTCTTTCATCTTTATCTTGGCCTTGTCGCAGTTGCAAATGAGAACTTGTTCTCAACTAGCCTACCTGGTTAAATAAAATAAAAAATAAAGAAACATGTCAAACGTTTTTTTTTTCAATATAATTGATAATATATCAACCGGGACTTTAGCTTCGTCAATAGGAGAGACAATGGCTGCTCCAAACTGTTGCGCAAGCAAAATTCTGGGGACACCCAGCTATACACTGACGCGATGTGATGTTTCTCGCTCAGTTGTTCAAAATAAAAGCCTGAAACTATGTCTAAACATGGGGAAGCCGTATGTTCACAACATGGGGAAGCCATAGGAAAATGAATCTGGTGATATCCCTTTAAATGGAGGGAAGGCATTTAATGGAACATGGAGCTTTCAAAATAGAGGCCACTTCCTGGTTGAATTTTCCTCAGGTTTTCGCCTGCAATATCAGTTCTGTAATACTCACAGACAATATTGTCACAGTTTTGGAAACTTTAGAATGTTTTCTATCATAATCTGACAATCATATGCATATTCTAGATTCTGGGCCTGAGAAATAGGCAGTTAAATGTGGGTACGTTTTTCATCCAAAAATCAAAATACTACCCCCTACACTCAACAGGTTAATGTGTGAAAGTAACATATTTAAAAAATATATTTTTGAATTTCGCTCGCTTCCTTTTCAGAGGAATGTTGTCGAGGGGTTCCACCTGCGCTAGAAAGGTTAACAGGGAGCCTTTCATCACGCCGCCTGTATTGAGTCTTGGTCGAAAGGAGGTACTGTGACCAGAAACACATTGATCGTTCAGGTAAATGACATCACAAAAGCAGGGAGCATATAAATGCCCACATCAGATTCAAGCTTCTGGGAAAAAGCTGCATCAATCATGTAATGGACAAAGGTTACAGTCAATAACAGTTAACACGTTTAAATGTTTTACTCACGTCGGCTGCAGTGAAGTAGGGTCCGCAGGTTTTGGTTGTGGATCGTGTCAGTGGCACTGTATTGTCCTCAAAGCGGGCAAAACAGTTATTTAGTCTGTCTGGGAGCAAGACATCCTGGTCTGCGACAGGGCTGGTTTTCTTTTTGTAATCCGTGATCGACTGTAGACCCTGACACATACCTCTTGTGTCTGAGCCGTTGAATTGCGACTCTACTTTGTCTCTATACTGACGCTTATCTTGTTTGATTGCGTTGCGGAGGGAATAGCTAAGCTGTTTGTTTTCGGTCATGTTTCCGGTCACCTTGCCCTGGTTAAAAGCAGTGGTTCGCGCTTTCAGTTTCGAATGCTGCCATCAATTTACGGTTTCTGGTTTGGGAATGTTTTAATAGTTGCTGTGGGTACGACATCGCCGATGCACTTGCTAATGACGTATTCGTCAATGTTGTTGTTGGACGCAATGCGGAACATATCCCAATCCATGTGATCAAAGCAGTATTGAAGCGTGGCATCAGATTGGTCGGACCAGCGTTGAACAGACCTGAGCGCGGGAGCTTCCTGTTTTAGTCTCTGTCTATAGGCTGTGAGCAACAAAATGGAGTCGTGGTCAGCTTTTCCCGAAAGGAGAGCGGGGGATGGCCTTATAGGCGTCACGGAAGTTAGAATAACAGTGATCCAGGGATTTGCCAGCCCTGGTTGCACAATCGATATGCTGATAGAATTTAGGGAGTCTTGTTTTCAGCCTTGTTAAAATCCCCAGCTACAATGAATACAGCCTCAGGATATGTGGTTTCCAGTTTGCAAAGAGTCAAATAAAGTTAGTTCAGGGCCATTGATGTGTCTGCTTGGGGGGGATATATACGGCTGAGATTATAATCGAAGAGAAATCTCTTGGTAGATAATGCGGTCGACATTTGATTGTAAGGAATTCTAGGTCAGGTGAACAGAAGGACTTGAGTTCCTGTATGTTGTTATGATCACACCACGTCTCATTAATCATAATGCATACACCCCCCCCCCTGCCCTCTTCTTACCAGGAAGATGCTTGTTTCTGTCGGCGCGATGCGTGAAGAAACCAGCTGGCTCTACCGACTCCGATAGCGTGTCTCGAGTGAGCCATGTTTCCTTGAAGCAAAGAACGTTACAGTCCCTGATGTCTCTCTGGAATGATACCCTTGTTGTCAAGAGACTGGACATTGGCGCGTAGTATGCTAGGGTGTGGTGCGCGATGTGCCCGTCTCCGGAGCCTGACCAGAAGACTGCTTCGTTTGCCCCTTTAACAGCGACGTTGTTTTGGTTCGCCGGCTGGGATCCGATCCATTGTCCTGGGTGGTGGGCAAAACACAGGATCCGCTTCGGGAAAGTCGTATTCCTGGTCGTAATGATGGTGAGTTGACGTTGCTCTTATATTCAGTAGTTCCCCCTGGCTGTATGTAATGAAACCTAAGATTACCTGGGGTACCAGTGTAAGAAATAACACGTAAAAAAAACAAAATACTGCATAGTTTCCTAGGAACGCGAAGCGAGGCGGCCATCTCTGTTGGAGCCAGAAGAGGTCATATTACAGCAGTCATATAGCAGTCATATAACAGTCATATAGCAGTCATATAGCAGTTATATAGCAGTCATATAACAGTCATATAACAGTCATATAACAGTCATATAGCAGTCATATAGCAGTCATATAACAGTCATATAACAGTCATATAGCAGTCATATAGCAGTCATATAGCAGTCATATAGCAGTCATATAGCAGTCATATAACAGTTATATAACAGTCATATAACAGTCATATAGCAGTCATATAGCAGTCATATAGCAGTCATATAGCAGTCATATAGCAGTCATATAACAGTTATATAACAGTCATATAACAGTCATATAGCAGTCATATAGCAGTCATATAGCAGTCATATAGCAGTCATATAACAGTTATATAACAGTCACATAACAGTCATATAGCAGTCATATAACAGTCATATAGCAGTCATATAACAGTCATATAGCAGTCATATAACAGTCATATAGCAGTCATATAACAGTCATATAGCAGTCATATAGCAGTCATATAACAGTCATATAGCAGTCATATAGCAGTCATATAGCAGTCATATAACAGTCATATAGCAGTCATATAACAGTCATATAGCAGTCATATAACAGTCATATAGCAGTCATATAGCAGTCATATAACAGTCATATAGCAGTCATATAACAGTCATATAGCAGTCATATAGCAGTCATATAACAGTCATATAGCAGTCATATAGCAGTCATATAACAGTCATATAACAGTCATATAGCAGTCATATAACAGTCATATAGCAGTCATATAACAGTCATATAGCAGTCATATAGCAGTCATATAACAGTCATATAACAGTCATATAACAGTCATATAACAGTCATATAGCAGTCATATAACAGTCATATAGCAGTCATATAACAGTCATATAGCAGTCATATAGCAGTCATATAACAGTCATATAACAGTCATATAGCAGTCATATAGCAGTCATATAGCAGTCATATAGCAGTCATATAGCAGTCATATAACAGTTATATAACAGTCATATAACAGTCATATAGCAGTCATATAGCAGTCATATAGCAGTCATATAACAGTTATATAACAGTCATATAACAGTCATATAGCAGTCATATAGCAGTCATATAGCAGTCATATAGCAGTCATATAACAGTTATATAACAGTCATATAACAGTCATATAGCAGTCATATAACAGTCATATAGCAGTCATATAACAGTCATATAGCAGTCATATAGCAGTCATATAGAAGTCATATATCAGTCATATAGCAGTCATATAACAGTCATATAGCAGTCATATAACAGTCATATAGCAGTCATATAACAGTCATATAGCAGTCATATAGCAGTCATATAGAAGTCATATATCAGTCATATAGCAGTCATATAACAGTCATATAGCAGTCATATAACAGTCATATAACAGTTATATAACAGCACCACCGCTCCGATGCCCATGGAGTTGGGAGGTGCTGCGCTCAGGGAGACCGGAGGAGGTTCCGTCTGTGGCCGCAGAGGTCACACTGCTGGTCGGTGTCGGGTTGGCAGGGAACTCTGGCGTCACCACAGGTGAGAAGGCACCATTCTCACCCAGAGTCCTCTGTTCTGTTTTTGTTCGTTACTTTTCGACAGATCATTTGCCCATTGTTTAGGGATTCCCATCGTTCCTGTGGCTATGCCCTTCCCAGTTCACGCCTTAGATAGTCGACCATTAGGTTCATGGTTGATTAGATAGGCCACCACTCCTCTGGGCATGGTGACGCAGGGGGGTCACACGGAGAGAATCAGTCTCTTTCTCATTGACTCTCCTGCGTTTCCCGCGGTGCTAGGCCTATCCTGGTTAACTTGTCATGACCCCACTGTTTCATGGAAACAGAGAAACAGAGGGCTCTCACAGGGAGGTCGCGAAAGTGAGGAGGTTAGGGGTTTCTGTTGGTGCTACTACGGTGGAAAGTCCAGACCAGGTCTCCACCTGGTTATGCATTCCCCCAGAATATGCCGATTTGGCTCTCTCCTTCTCCAAAAAGAATGTGACTCAATTACCACACCATCGACGGGGGGATAAATCTCCTTGTAGACGCTGCACTTCCCAGGAGTCACATGTATTCTCTGTCACAGGCGGAGACGGTCACAAGGGTACATTCGGTCCTCCACTTCCCCCTCCTCCTCGAGTTTCTTTCTTGTGAAGAAGAAGGAGGGAGGTCTGCGCCCGCGTATTGACTATCGAGGTCTAAACCAAATCACTGTGAGGTACAGTTACCTGCTACCTCTTATCACCATGGTGATTGAGTCAATGCACAGGGCGAGCTTCTTCACCAAACTTGATCTCAGGAGTGCCGATAACCTGGTGCGTATCCTGGAGGGAGACGAGTGGAAGACGGCGTTCAGTACGACCTTATGAGTCGTACTCAAGGGCTGACTTCAAGGTTTTACTGCTAACCTACAAAGCATTACATGGGCTTGCTCCTACCTATCTCTCTGATTTGGTCCTGCCGTACATACCTACACGTACGCTACGGTCACAAGACGCAGGCCTCCTAATTGTCCCTAGAATGTCTAAGCAAACAGCTGGAGGCAGGGCTTTCTCCTATAGAGCTCCATTTTTATGGAACGGTCTGCCTACCCATGTCAGAGACGCAAACTCGGTCTCAACCTTTAAGTCTTTACTGAAGACTCATCTCTTCAGTGGGTCATATGATTGAGTGTAGTCTGGCCCAGGAGTGGGAAGGTGAACGGAAAGGCTCTGGAGCAAAGAACCGTGCTTGCTGTCTCTGCCTGGCCGGTTCCCCTCTTTCCACTGGGATTCTCTGCCTCCAACCCTATTACAGGGGCTGAGTCACTGGCTTACTGGGGCTCTCTCATACATTCCCTGGGAGGGGTACATCACCTGAGTGGGTTGAGTCACTGATGTGATCATCCTGTCTGGGTTGGCGCCCCCCCCCCTTGTGTTGTGCCGTGGCGGAGATCTTTGTGGGCTATACACAGCCTTGTCTCAGGATGGTAAGTTGGTGGTTGAAGATATCCTTCTAGTGGTGTGGGGGCTGTGCTTTGGCAAAGTGGGTGGGGTTATATCCTTCCTGTTTGGCCCTGTCCGGGGGTGTCCTCGGATGGGGCCACAGTGTCTCCTGACCCCTCCTGTCTCAGCCTCCAGTATTTATGCTGCAGTAGTTTATGTGTCGGGGTGTAGGGTCAGTTTGTTATATCTGGAGTACTTCTCCTGTCCTATTCGGTGTACTGTGTGAATTTAAGTGTGCTCTCTCTAATTCTCTCTTTCTCTCTTTCTTTCTCTCTCTCGGAGGACCTGAGGCCTAGGACCATGCCTCAGGACTACCTGACATGATGACTCCTTGCTGTCCCCAGTCCACCTGGCCGTGCTGCTGCTCCAGTTTCAACTGTTCTGCCTTATTATTATTGGACCATGCTGGTCATTTATGAACATTTGTACATCTTGGCCATGTTCTGTTATAATCTCCACCCGGCACAGCCAGAAGAGGACTGGCCACCCCACATAGCCTGGTTCCTCTCTAGGTTTCTTCCTAGGTTATGGCCTTTCTAGGGAGTTTTTCCTAGCCACCGTGCTTCTACACCTGCATTGCTTGCTGTTTGGGGTTTTAGGTTGGGTTTCTGTACAGCACTTTGAGATATCAGCTGATGTACGAAGGGCTATATAAATACATTTGATTTGATTTGATTTGTTGAGTACCTCATAATGCCGTACGGGTTGATGTATGCTTCATCAGTCTTCCAAGCCTTTGTAGACGAGATTTTCAGGGACCCGCACGGGCAGGGTGTAGTGGTGTATATTGATGACATTCTGATATACTCCGCTACACGCGCCGAACGTGTGTCCCTGTTGCGCAGGTTGCTTGGTCGACTGTTGGAGCATGACCTGTATGTCAAGGCTGAGAAATGTCTGTTCTTCCAACAGTCTGTCTCCTTAGGGTATCGCATTTCTACATCAGGAGTGGAGATGGAGATTGACCGCATCTCACAGTGCGTTATTGGCCGACTCCCACCACGGTAAAGGAGGTGCAGCAGTTTCTAGGGTTTGCCAACTACTACCGAAGGTTTATCCGGGGTTTTGGACCGGTATGTTTGCAGTGGTCGGCAGAGGCGGACAGGGCCTTGGGTCACCTGTGGGCTCTGCTTACCTAGGCTCCCGTGCTGGTCCATCCGGATCCCTCTTTGGCGTTCATAGTGGAGGTGGTCCGCAACCCTTACACCTTTACAATGTTAATATTGTACTTATCTTAGCATGTTGCAATTGTAAACTCCAAATAACAACTTTTAACAAGGTTTACTTCACAGTATCAGCACGGTACTTAGCGGTCATTCCACTCTGCCCTGGGCAAAAAGTGACAAAAATTTCTGTGCAGATACACTCATAAGAGAGGTACAGCAGCATAATATCAGAAGTACAGGGTTACTTAAACTGAACTTGAAGGACAACTGCACCACTTTTCTCCAGCACTAAACCAGTGTCTATATATGTGAAAAACAGAGTTGCAAAGAAAAATCCAGACCTGCCAATATAAATATTAAGATGGTCTGAAGTAAACAAACACTAGACAGAGGAACTCTACTTAGAAGGCCAGCATCCTGGAGTTCCCTCTTCACTGTTGACTTTGAGTCTGGTGTTTTGTGGGTATTTGTTAATGAAGCTGCCAGTTTAGGACTTGCGAGTCATCTGTTTCTCAAACTAGACTCTCTAAAGTACTTGTCCTCTTGCTCAGTTTTTCCCAGGGGCCTGCACCCCTCTTTATATTCTGGTTAGAGCCAGTTTGCGCTGTTCTGTGAAGGGAGTAGTACACAGCATTGAACAAGATCTTCAGTTTCTTAACAATTTCTCTCATGGAATAGCCTTCATTTCTCAGAACAAGAATAGACTGACAGTTTCAGAAGAAAGTGCTTCGCTTCTGGCCATTTTGAGCATCCTCCTCTCTTCTAATCTCCTCCATCACTCTCCTCCTCTCCTCTCTTCTAGTCTTCTCCTCTCTTCTCTTTCAGTCTCCTCCACCAGTCTCCTCCTCTCCTCTCTTTTAGTCTCCTACATCAGTCTCCTCCTCTCCTCTCTTTTAGTCTCCTGCATCAGTCTCCTCCTCTCCTCTCTTTTAGTCTCCTGCATCAGTCTCCTCCTCTCCTCTCTTTTAGTCTCCTACATCAGTCTCCTCCTCTCCTCTCTTTTAGTCTCCTGCATCAGTCTCCTCCTCTCCTCTCTTTTAGTTAAATAAAGGTGTTCTCAACTAGCTTACCTAGTTAAATAAAGGTGTTCTCAACTAGCCTACCTGGTTAAAAAAGGTGTTCTCAACTAGCCTACCTGGTTAAATAAAGGTGAAATAAAATAAAAAAATAAAATATGTTCCTCTTCGCCTCTCTTCTAGTCTCCTCCATCAGTGTCCTCCTCTCCTCTCCTCTCTTCTTGTCTCCTCCTCTCCTTTATTCTAGTCTCCTCCATCAGTCTATTCCTCTCCTTCAGTTCCTCTACAATGAATCTCGTCTGAGTGTCTGCTTCCCCCTCTGTGATCTGCAGACAGCTTGTTGACCCCAGTTTGCATCTTCCTGACTTGTCTGGATGACAGGACTTTCCCTTGGGCTTCCCTGGAGGGTTTAAGGACGTCGTTGTTTGGGACGTTTAGGAAGTGGTAATGACTGTCACACCTCCTGACCAGCCCTGTAATCATCAGTACTCTGGTCGTCACTGCAGGTGTAAAAGGACTACCACCTCTTTGACAAGATTCTCTGTATGTGTCCCAGTATCAGATACACATCTGATGGGTGAAGTGCTCCAGCTGGAGGACAAGGAGGGAAGTACAGGACCAGGCAGTCGTCGCACTACAGGGTGTCGATGATGACGATACGCAGGACGTCTGCTATAGCGTCTCTCACTACATGGTAGAAGGCTTTTCAACCTCTGCAATATCGTGGATTCAGACTAATGGAACTCTAAATGTTTTCTTTAGCAACCACAGCTAATGAAGTCCCTTAATAACAAAGAGGGCTACAGAACAGTATGTACAAATGTATATAAAAAAAAAAAAAAACAGGGATTGCTTAATTACATAAGTATTAAGACCCTTCGCTATAAAATTAATTTTCAGCCAGGTACAGTAAGAGGTGTGACAAGTCATGAGACATGGCAAGGGAATTTAGAGCCAAGATGTATTGCGTTGTGCTTGTAACATAACACAACACTTGATACTGAACATGTTTAAGTCAAACACACTGGAAAAGGCTGTACATCATTCTATGTATAACAGTACTGTATAACTGTACTGCCATCTAGTGGTGGGGTGTGGCTGTAGCAACGGACCAACGTGTTGCGTTACCTTACCATTTGAAGTGTTTGCAGAAAGCTTTAACATTACTCTGTGGTAGAATTTTAAGCCCAACCCATATCCATGCCCACAACGTTCTCGGCCCTACCAAAAACCTGAATTCCAGCTACAACAGAGCTAAAAGGCTCTGGGCTACAGTACAGTATGTACAGTACAGTATGTACAGGGCATTCAGAAAGTATTCAGACCCCTTCTCTTTTTTCACATTTTGTTACATTTCAGCCGTATTCTAAAATGGATTTTTATTTTAAATTCTCATCAATCACAAAGAGAAAACAGGGTTTCAGAAACTTTTGTAGATGTATATAAAGTTTGAAAAAACAGAAAAACCTTGATTACGTAAGTATTCAGACCCTTTGCGATGAGACTCTAAACTCCGGAGCCTCGACACAATCCTGTCTCTGAGCTCTACGGACAATTCCTTCGACGTCATGGCTTGGTTTTCGCTCTGACATGCATTGTCCACTGTGGACATTATATAGACAAATGAGACTCTAAACTGAACTCAGGTGCATCCTGTTTGTACGGATCATCCTTGAGATGTTTCTTTAACTTGATTGGAGTCCACTTGTGGTAAATTCAACTGATTGGACATGATTTGGAAAGGCACACACCTGTCTATAACGTCCCACAGTTGACAGGGCATGTCAGAGCAAAAACCAACACATGAGGTTGAAGGAATTGTCCGTATAGGTCAGAGACAGAATTTTGTCGAGGAACAGATCTGGGGAAGGGTACCAAAACATTTCTGCAGCATTGAAGGTCCCCAAGAACACAGTGGCCTCCATCATTCTTAAATGGAAGAATTTGGAACCACCAAAACTCTTCCTATAGCTGGTCGCCCAGCCAAACTGAGTAATCGTGGGAGAAGGGCCTTGGTCATGGAGGTGACCAACAACCCAATGGTCATTCTGACAGAGCTCCAGTTCCTCTGTGGAGATGGGATGGGAGAACCTTCCGGAAGGACAAAAATTTCTGCAGCACTGCACCAGTCAGGCCTTTATGTTATAGTGGCCAGAGGAATCAACTCCTTTGTTAAAGGCTCTCAGACCATGAGAAACAAGATTCTCTGGTCTGGTGAAACCAAGATTGAACTCTTTGGCCTGAATGTCAAGTGTCACGTCTGGAGGAAACCTGGCACCTTCCCTACAGTGAAGCATGGTGGTGGCAGAATCATGCTGTGTGGATGTTTTTCAGTGGCAGGAACTGGGGGACGAGTCAGGAACGTGGGAAAGATTAATGGAGCAAAGTAAATGGTTTTTAATGACAGATTATTTCAGTTATAATTCACTGTATCACAATTCCAGTGGGCCATATGTTTACATACACTAAGTTGACTGCGCTTTTATACAGCTTGGAAAATTCCAGAAAATGATTTCATGGCTTTAGAAGCTTCTGATAGGCTAAATGACATCATTTGAGTCAATTGGAGGTGTACCTGTGGATGTATTTCAAGGCCTACCTTCAAACTTGGTGCCTCTTTGCTTGACATCATGGGAAAATCAAAAGAAATCAACCAAGACCTCAGAAAAATAATGGTAGACCTCCACAAGTCTGGTTCATCCTTGGGAGTAATTTCCAAACTCATGAAGGTACCACATTCATCTGTACGAACAATAATACGCAAGTATAAACACCATGGGACCACGCAGCAGTCATACCGCTCAGGAAGGAGACACGCTCTGTCTCCTAGAGATGAACGTACTTTGGTGCGAAAAGTGCAAATCAATCCCAGAACAACAGCAAAGGACCTTGTGAAGATGCTGGAGAAAACATGTACAAAATTATCTATATCCACAGTAAAACGAGTCCTATATCGACATAACCTGAAATGCCACTCAGCAAGGAAGAAGCCACTGCTCCAAAACCGCCATAAAAAAGCGCAGACTACGGTTTGCACATGGGGACAACTATCATACTTTTTGGAGAAATGTTCTCCAGTCTGATGGAACAAAAATGTCCATAATGATCATCGTTATGTTTGGAGAAAAAAGGGGGAGGCTTGCAAGCCGTTGAACACCATCCCAACCGTGAAGCACGGGGGTGGCAGCATCATGTTGTGGGGGTGCTTTGCTGCAGGAGGGACTGGCGCACTTCACAAAATGGATGGCATCATGAGGGAGGAAAATTATGTGAATATATTGAAGCAAGACATCTCAAGACATCAGTCAGGAAGTTTGATCGCAAATGGGTCTTCCAAATGGACAATGACCCCAAGCATACTTCCAAAGTTTTGGCAAAATGGCTTAAGGACGACAATGTCAAGGTATTGGAGTGCCCATGACAAAGCACTGACCTCAATCCTATAGAAATTTTGTGGGCAGAATTGAAAAAGCGTGGGTGAGCAAGGAGGCCTACAAACCTGATTCAGCTCTGTCAGGAGGAATGGGCCAACATTCACCCAATTTATTGTGGGAAGCTTGTGGAAGGCTACCCAAAACGTTTGACCCAAGTTTTAAAAATTAAGGCAATGCTGCCAAATACTAATTGAGTGTATGTAAACTTCTGACCCACTGGGAATGTGATGAAAGAAATAAAAGCCGAAATAAATAATTCTCTCCAATATTAATCTGACATTTCACATTCTTAAAATTAGGTGGTGATCCTAATTTACCTAAAACAGGGACTTGTACTAGGATTAAATATCAGGAATTGTGACAAACTGAGTTTAAATGTATTTGGCTAAGGTGTATGTAAACTTCCGATTTCAAATGTACCTGCTGGAGCACGTGCTACGAGTGGGTGCTGCTATGGTGACCAGTGAGCTGAGATAAGGGGCTTTACCTAGCAAGGACTTATAGCTGACATACAGTCATTGGGTTGGGCGACGAATATGATGCGAGGGCCAGCCAACGAGAGCATACAGGTCGCAGTGGTGGGTAGTATTTGAGGCTTTGGTGACAAAACGGATTGCACTGTGATAGACTGCATCCAATATCCTAAGTTTCACGGAATCATGTCTGAATGACGACATAGATTTTCAGCTAGCGGGATATACGCTGCACCTGCAAGATAGAACAGCACACTCCGGTAAAACGAGGGGGGGGGGTTGTTTTTTGCATATTTGTAAACAACAGCTGGTGCACGAAATCTAAGGAAGTCTCTAGATTTTGCTCGCCTGAAGTAGAGTATATTGTGATAAATTGCAGGCCACACTACTTGCCTAGAGAATTTCCAGCTATACTTTTCGAGGCTGTTTATTTACCACCACAGACAGATGCTGGCACGAAGACCTCACCCAGACAGCTGTATAAGGAAATAAGCAAACAGGAAACCACTCACCCAGAGGCGGCGCTCCTAGTGGCCAGAGACTTTAATGCAGGGAAACTTAAATCAGTTCTACCAAATTTCCAGCAACATGTTCAATTTGCAATCAGAAGGAAATGTAGATCACCTGTACTCCACACACGGAGATGTGTAGAAAGCTCTACCTCGCCCTCCATTTGCTAAATCCAACTACAACTCTATCCTCCCGATTCTTGCTTACAAGCAAAAATTAAAGCAGGAAGCACCAGTGACTCGGTCTATAGAAAATTGGTCAGATGAAGCAGATGCTAAACTATAGGACTATTTTGCTAGCACAGACTGGAGCATGTTCCGGGATTCTTCCAATGGCATTGAGGAATACAGCACATCAGTCACTGGCTTTATCAATAAGTTCATTGAGGACGTCGTCCCCACAGTGACTGTACATACATACCCCAACTAGGAGCCATGGATTACAGGCAACATATACCCTATATAAATGTAACCATATACCCTATAAAAATGTAACCATATACCCTATATATCATATACCCTGTTTAAATGTAACCATGTACCCTATATGATATATACCCTGTTTAAATGTAACCACATACCCTATATAGCATATACCCTATATAGCATACACCCTATATACCATATATAAATGTAACCATATACCCTATATACCATATACCCTATATAAATGTAACCATATACCCTATATACCATATACCCTGTTTAAATGTAACCATGTACCCTATATGATATATACCCTGTTTAAATGTAACCACATACCCTATATAGCATATACCCTATATACCATATATAAATGTAACCATATACCCTATATACCATATACCCTATATAAATGTAACCATATACCCTATATACCATATACCCTGTTTAAATGTAACCATATACCCTATATTGTCATGTTTTGTCATTAATTATCATGTCTTGTCCCTGTGCTTCCCCTTCTATTCGTTTCCCTCTGCTGGTCTTATTAGGTTCTTTCCCTCTTTCTATCCCTCTCTCTCCCCCTCCCTCTCTCACTCTCTCGCTCTCTCTTCTCTCTATCGTTCCGTTCCTGCTCCCAGCTGTTCCTATTCCCCTAATCAATCATTTAGTCTTCCCACACCTGTTCCCGATCCTTTTCCCTGATTAGAGTCCCTATTTCTCTCCTTGTTTTCCGTACCTGCCCTGTCGGATCCTTATCTATAATTCACCGTGCTGTGTCTATGTTTTGCCCTGTCGTGTCGTGTTTCCCTCAGATGCTGCGTGGTGAGCAGGTGTCTGAGTCTGCTAGGTTCAAGTGCCTTCCCGAGGCAACCTGCAGTTCTTGATCAAGTCTCCAGTCTGTTCTCGTCTTTACGAGTAGTATTATGCATTTTGTTTTGTAAAGTTTCTTTACTGGATTAAAGACTCTGTTTTCGCCAAGTCGCTTTTGGGTCCTCATTCACCCGCATAACAGAAGGATCCGACCAAGGAATGGACCCAGCGACTACAGATGCTCGTAACACTGCCGTCGAGATCCAAGGAGCCATGCTCGGCAGACACGAGCAGGAATTGTCTGCTGCTCGCCATGCCGTGGAGAACCTGGCCGCTCAGGTTTCCGACCTCTCTGGACAGTTCCAGAGTTTTCGTCTTGTGCCACCTGTTACTTCCTGGCCTGCCGAGCCTCCGGAACCTAGGGTTAATAACCCACCTTGCTACTCCGGGCAGCCCACGGAGTGCCGCTCCTTTCTCACCCAGTGTGATATTGTGTTCTCTCTCCAACCCAACACATACTCTAGCGAGAGAGCTCGGGTTGCTTACGTCATTTCACTCCTTACTGGCCGGGCTCGAGAGTGGGGCACAGCTATCTGGGAGGCAAGGGCTGATTGTTCTAACAATTACCAGAACTTTAAAGAGGAGATGATTCGGGTTTTTGACCGTTCAGTTTTTGGTGGGGAGGCTTCTAGGGCCCTGGCTTCCCTATGCCAAGGTGATCGATCCATAACGGATTACTCTATAGAGTTTCGCACTCTTGCTGCCTCTAGTGACTGGAACGAGCCGGCGCTGCTCGCTCGTTTTCTGGAGGGACTCCACGCAGTGGTCAAAGATGAGATTCTCTCTCGGGAGGTTCCTTCCAGTGTGGACTCTTTGATTGCTCTCGCCATCCGCATAGAACGACGGGTAGATCTTCGTCATCAAGCTCGTGGAAGAGAGCTCGCGTCAACGGTGTTTCCCTGCTCCGCATCGCAACCATCTCCCTCCTCTGGCTCAGAGACTGAGCCCATGCAGCTGGGAGGTATTCGCATCTCGACCAAGGAGAGGGAACGGAGGATCACCAACCGCCTGTGCCTCTATTGCGGATTTGATGGACATTTTGTCAATTCATGTCCAGTAAAGGCCAGAGCTCATCAGTAAGCGGAGGGCTACTGGTGAGCGCTACTACTCAGGTCTCTTCATCTAGATCCTGTACTACTATGTCGGTCCATCTACGCTGGACCGGTTCGGTGCTACATGCAGTGCCTTGATTGACTCTGGGGCTGAGGGTTGTTTCATGGACGAAGCATGGGCTCGGAAACATGACATTCCTTTCAGACAGTTAGACAAGCCTACGCCCATGTTTGCCTTAGATGGTAGTCATCTTCCCAGTATCAGATTTGAGACACTACCTTTAACTCTCACAGTATCTGGTAACCACAGTGAGACTATTTCTTTTTTGATTTTTCGTTCACCTTTTACACCTGTTGTTTTGGGTCATCCCTGGCTAGTATGTCATAATCCTTCTATTAATTGGTCTAGTAATTCTATCCTATCCTGGAACGTTTCTTGTCATGTGAAGTGTTTAATGTCTGCCATCCCTCCCATTTCTTCTGTCCCCACTTCTCAGGAGGAACCTGGCGATTTGACAGGAGTGCCGGAGGAATATCATGATCTGCGCACGGTCTTCAGTCGGTCCCGAGCCAACTCCCTTCCTCCTCACCGGTCGTATGATTGTAGTATTGATCTCCTTCCGGGGACCACTCCTCCTCGGGGTAGACTATACTCTCTGTCGGCTCCCGAACGTAAGGCTCTCGAGGATTATTTATCTGTGTCTCTTGACGCCGGTACCATAGTGCCTTCTTCCTCTCCGGCCGGGGCGGGGTTCTTTTTGTTAAGAAGAAGGACGGTACTCTGCGCCCCTGCGTGGATTATCGAGGGCTGAATGACATAACGGTTAAGAATCGTTATCCGCTTCCCCTTATGTCATCAGCCTTCGAGATTCTGCAGGGAGCCAGGTGCTTTACTAAGTTGGACCTTCGTAACGCTTACCATCTCGTGCGCATCAGAGAGGGGGACGAGTGGAAAACGGCGTTTAACACTCCGTTAGGGCATTTTGAGTACCGGGTTCTGCCGTTTGGTCTCGCCAATGCGCCAGCTGTTTTTCAGGCATTAGTTAATGATGTTCTGAGAGACATGCTGAACATCTTTGTTTTTGTCTATCTTGACGATATCCTGATTTTTTCACCGTCACTCGAGATTCATGTTCAGCACGTTCGACGTGTTCTACAGCGCCTTTTAGAGAATTGTCTCTACGTAAAGGCTGAGAAGTGCTCTTTTCATGTCTCCTCCGTTACTTTTCTCGGTTCCGTTATTTCCGCTGAAGGCATTCAGATGGATTCCGCTAAGGTCCAAGCTGTCAGTGATTGGCCCGTTCCAAGGTCACGTGTCGAGTTGCAGCGCTTTTTAGGTTTCGCTAATTTCTATCGGCGTTTCATTCGTAATTTCGGTCAAGTTGCTGCCCCTCTCACAGCTCTTACTTCTGTCAAGACGTGTTTTAAGTGGTCCGGTTCCGCCCAGGGAGCTTTTGATCTTCTAAAAGAACGTTTTACGTCCGCTCCTATCCTCGTTACTCCTGACGTCACTAGACAATTCATTGTCGAGGTTGACGCTTCAGAGGTAGGCGTGGGAGCCATTCTATCCCAGCGCTTCCAGTCTGACGATAAGGTTCATCCTTGCGCTTATTTTTCTCATCGCCTGTCGCCATCTGAGCGCAACTATGATGTGGGTAACCGTGAACTGCTCGCCATCCGCTTAGCCCTAGGCGAATGGCGACAGTGGTTGGAGGGGGCGACCGTTCCTTTTGTCGTTTGGACAGACCATAAGAACCTTGAGTACATCCGTTCTGCCAAACGACTTAATGCCCGTCAAGCTCGTTGGGCGTTGTTTTTCGCTCGTTTCGAGTTTGTGATTTCTTACCGTCCGGGTAGCAAAAACACCAAGCCTGATGCCTTATCCCGTCTGTTTAGTTCTTCTGTGGCTTCTACTGATCCCGAGGGGATTCTTCCTTATGGGCGTGTTGTCGGGTTAACAGTCTGGGGAATTGAAAGACAGGTTAAGCAAGCACTCACGCACACTGCGTCGCCGCGCGCTTGTCCTAGTAATCTCCTTTTCGTTCCTGTTTCCACTCGTCTGGCTGTTCTTCAGTGGGCTCACTCTGCCAAGTTAGCTGGTCATCCCGGTGTTCGAGGCACTCTTGCGTCTATTCGCCAGCGCTTTTGGTGGCCGACTCAGGAGCGTGACACGCGCCGTTTCGTGGCTGCTTGTTCGGACTGCGCGCAGACTAAGTCGGGTAACTCTCCTCCTGCCGGTCGTCTCAGACCGCTCCCCATTCCTTCTCGACCATGGTCTCACATCGCCCTAGACTTCATTACCGGTCTGCCTTTGTCTGCGGGGAAGACTGTGATTCTTACGGTTGTCGATAGGTTCTCTAAGGCGGCACATTTCATTCCCCTCGCTAAACTTCCTTCCGCTAAGGAGACGGCACAAATCATCATCGAGAATGTGTTCAGAATTCATGGCCTCCCGTTAGACGCCGTTTCAGACAGAGGCCCGCAATTCACGTCACAGTTTTGGAGGGAGTTCTGTCGTTTGATTGGTGCGTCCGTCAGTCTCTCTTCCGGGTTTCATCCCCAGTCTCACGGTCAAGCAGAGAGGGCCAAT
Source organism: Oncorhynchus gorbuscha (assembly GCF_021184085.1). Taxonomy (NCBI): domain Eukaryota; kingdom Metazoa; phylum Chordata; class Actinopteri; order Salmoniformes; family Salmonidae; genus Oncorhynchus; species Oncorhynchus gorbuscha. The sequence continues at coordinate 28,759 of NW_025746075.1, forward strand.
CAGACGATTGGTCGCATACTACGCAGCCTTTCTTTCAGAAACCCTGCGTCTTGGGCAGAACAGCTCCCCTGGGCAGAATACGCTCACAACTCGCTTCCTTCGTCTGCTACCGGGTTATCTCCGTTTCAGAGTAGTCTGGGTTACCAGCCTCCTCTGTTCTCATCCCAGCTTGCCGAGTCCAGCGTTCCCTCCGCTCAAGCGTTTGTCCAACGTTGTGAGCGCACCTGGAGGAGGGTGAGGTCTGCACTTTGCCGTTACAGGGCACAGACTGTGAGAGCCGCCAATAAACGCAGGATTAAGAGTCCAAGGTATTGTTGCGGCCAGAGAGTGTGGCTTTCCACTCGCAACCTTCCTCTTACGACAGCTTCTCGTAAGTTGACTCCGCGGTTCATTGGTCCGTTCCGTGTCTCCCAGGTCGTCAATCCTGTCGCTGTGCGACTGCTTCTTCCGCGACATCTTCGTCGCGTCCATCCTGTCTTCCATGTCTCCTGTGTCAAGCCCTTTCTTCGCACCCCCGTTCGTCTTCCCTCCCCCTCCCGTCCTTGTCGAGAGCGCACCTATTTACAAGGTACGTAAGATCATGGACATGCGTTCTCGGGACGGGGTCACCAATACTTAGTGGATTGGGAGGGTTACGGTCCTGAGGAGAGGAGTTGGGTTCCGTCTCGGGACGTGCTGGACCGTTCGCTTATTGATGATTTCCTCCGTTGCCGCCAGGGTTCCTCCTCGAGTGCGCCAGGAGGCGCTCGGTGAGTGGGGGGGTACTGTCATGTTTTGTCATTAATTATCATGTCTTGTCCCTGTGCTTCCCCTTCTATTCGTTTCCCTCTGCTGGTCTTATTAGGTTCTTTCCCTCTTTCTATCCCTCTCTCTCCCCTCCCTCTCTCACTCTCTCGCTCTCTCTTCTCTCTATCGTTCCGTTCCTGCTCCCAGCTGTTCCTATTCCCCTAATCAATCATTTAGTCTTCCCACACCTGTTCCCGATCCTTTTCCCTGATTAGAGTCCCTATTTCTCTCCTTGTTTTCCGTACCTGCCCTGTCGGATCCTTATCTATAATTCACCGTGCTGTGTCTATGTTTTGCCCTGTCGTGTCGTGTTTCCCTCAGATGCTGCGTGGTGAGCAGGTGTCTGAGTCTGCTAGGTTCAAGTGCCTTCCCGAGGCAACCTGCAGTTCTTGATCAAGTCTCCAGTCTGTTCTCGTCTTTACGAGTAGTATTATGCCTTTTGTTTTGTAAAGTTTCTTTACTGGATTAAAGACTCTGTTTTCGCCAAGTCGCTTTTGGGTCCTCATTCACCCGCATAACATATATACCATATACCCTATATAAATGTAACCATATACCCTATATACCATATACCCGATATAAATGTAACCATATTCCCTAAATAAATGTAACCATATCCCCTATATACCATATACCCAATATAAATGTAACCATATACCCTATATAAATGTAACCATATACCCTATATACCATATACCCTATATAAATGTAACCATATACCCTATATACCATATACCCTATATAAATGTAACCATATACCCTATATAATTGTAACCATATACCCTATATACCATATACCCTATATACCATATACCCTATATAAATGTAACCATATACCCTATATACCATATACCCTATATAAATGTAACCATATACCCTATATAAATGTAACCATATACCCTATATACCATATACCCTATATAAATGTAACCATATACCCTATATACCATATACCCTATATAAATGTAACCATATCCCCTATATACCATATACCTTATATACCATATACCTTATATAAATGTAACCATATACCCTATATAAATGTAACCATATACCCTATATAAATGTAACCATATACCCTATATAGCATATACCCTATATAGCATATACCCTATATAGCATATACCCTATATACGATATATAAATGTAACCATATACCCTATATACCATATACCCTATATAAATGTAACCATATACCCTATATAAATGTAACCATATACCCTATATACCATATACCCTGTTTAAATGTAACCATATACCCTATATACCATATACCCTATATAAATGTAACCATATACCCTATATACCATATACCCGTTCATTGAGGACGTCGTCCCCACAGTGACTGTACATACATACCCCAACTAGGAGCCATGGATTACAGGCAACATATACCCTATATAAATGTAACCATGTACCCTATAAAAATGTAACCATATACCCTATATACCATATACCCTGTTTAATTGTAACCATGTACCCTATATGATATATACCCTGTTTAAATGTAACCACATACCCTATATAGCATATACCCTATATAGCATATACCCTATATACCATATATACATGTAACCATATACCCTATATACCATATACCCTATATAAATGTAACCATATACCCTATATACCATATACCCTGTTTAAATGTAACCATGTACCATATATGATATATACCCTGTTTAAATGTAACCACATACCCTATATAGCATATACCCTATATAGCATATACCCTATATACCATATATAAATGTAACCATATACCCTATATACCATATACCCTATATAAATGTAACCATATACCCTATATACCATATACCCTGTTTAAATGTAACCATATACCCTATATACCATATACCCTATATAAATGTAACCATATACCCTATATACCATATACCCGATATAAATGTAACCATATTCCCTAAATAAATGTAACCATATCCCCTATATACCATATACCCTATATACCATATACCCTATATAAATGTAACCATATACCCTATATACCATATACCCTATATACCATATACCCTATATAAATGTAACCATATACCCTATATACCATATACCCTATATAAATGTAACCATATCCCCTATATACCATATACCCTATATAAATGTAACCATATACCCTATATAAATGTAACCATATACCCTATATACCATATACCCTATATAAATGTAACCATATACCCTATATACCATATACCCTATATAAATGTAACCATATCCCCTATATACCATATACCTTATATACCATATACCCTATATAAATGTAACCATATACCCTATATAAATGTAACCATATACCCTATATAAATGTAACCATATACCCTATATAAATGTAACCATATACCCTATATAGCATATACCCTATATAGCATATACCCTATATAGCATATACCCTATATACCATATATAAATGTAACCATATACCCTATATACCATATACCCTATATAAATGTAACCATATACCCTATATAAATGTAACCATATACCCTATATACCATATACCTATATAAATGTAACCATATACCCTATATACCATATACCCTATATAAATGTAACCATATACCCTATATACCATATACCCGATATAAATGTAACCATATACCCTATATAAATGTAACCATATCCCCTATATACCATATACCCGATATAAATGTAACCATATACCCTATATAAATGTAACCATATCCCCTATATACCATATCCCCTATATACCATATACCCTATATACCATATACCCTATATAAATGTAAGCATATACCCTATATACCATATACCCTATATACCATATACCCTATATAAATGTAACCATATCCCCTATATACCATATACCCTATATAAATGTAACCATATCCCCTATATACCATATACCCTATATACCATATACACTATGTACCATATACCCTATATACCATATACCCTATATACCATATACCCTATATACCATATACCCTATATAAATGTAACCATATACCCTATATAAATGTAACCATATACCCTATATACCATATACCCTATATAAATGTAACCATATCCCCTATATACCATATACCCTATATAAATGTAACAATATACCCTATATAAATGTAACCATATACCCTATACCCTCAGGACTGAGAGGAAGCTCAGGCAGGTTGACGGCTCTGGCAGATCCTGGCTGACTGGCGGCTCTGGCAGATCCTGGCTGACTGGCGGATCCTGGCTGACTGGCGGCTCTGGCTGCTCCATGCTGACTGGCGGCTCTGGCTGCTCCATGCTGACTGGCGGCTCTGGCTGCTCCATGCTGACTGGCGGCTCTGGCTGCTCCATGCTGACTGGCGGCTCTGGCTGCTCCATGCTGACTGGCGGCTCTGGCTGCTCCATGCTGACTGGCGGCTCTGGCTGCTCCATGCTGACTGGCGGCTCTGGCTGCTCCATGCTGACTGGCGGCTCTGGCTGCTCCATGCTGACTGGCAGCTCTGGCGGCTCATGACAGACGGGAGACTCAGGCGGCGCTGGGCAGATGAGCAGCTCAGGCGACGCTGGAGAGGAGGAAGGCTCTGGCAGCGCTGAACAGGCGAGGCACACTGTAGGCCTGGTGCGTGGTGCTGGCACTGGTGGTACTGGGCCGAGGACACGCACAGGAAGCCTGTTGCGGGGAACTGTCACCGGAGGGCTGATGTGTGGAGGTGGTACTGGATAGACCGGACCGTGCAGGCGCACTGGATCTCTTGAGCACCGAGCCTGCCCAACCTTACCTGGTTGAATGCTCCCGGTCGCCCTGCCAGTGCGGCGAGGTGGAATAGCCCGCAATGGGCTGTGCAGGCGAACCGGGGACACCATGCGTAAGGCTGGTGCCATGTACGCCAGTCCAAGGAGACGCACTGGAGACCAGATGCGTAGAGCCGGCTTCATGACACCTGGCTCGATGCCCACTCTAGCCCGGCCAATACGAGGAGCTGGTATGTACTGCACCGGGCTATGTACCCGCACTGGGGACACTGTGCGATCCACAGCATAACACGGTACCTGCCCGGTCTCTCTAGCCCCCCGGTAAGCACAGGATGTTGGCGCAGGTCTCCTACCTGGCTTCGCCATACGCCCTGTGTGCCACCCCAATACATTTTTTGGGGCTGACTCTCGGGCTATATAAATGTAACCATATACCCTATATACCATATACCCTATATAAATGTAACCATATACCCTATACCATATACCCTATATAAATGTAACCATATACCCTATATACCATATACCCTATATAAATGTAACCATATACCCTATATACCATATACCCTATATAAATGTAACCATATACCCTATATAAATGTAACCATATAAATGTAACCCTATATAAATGTAACCATATACCCTATATAAATGTAACATATACCCTATATAAATATAACCATATACCCTATATAAATGTAACCATATACCCTATATAAATGTAACCATATACCCTATATACCATATACCCTATATAAATGTAACCATATACCCTATATACCATATACCCTATATACCATATACCCTATATAAATGGAACCATATACCCTATATACCATATACCCTATATAAATGTAACCATATCCCCTATATACCATATACCCTATATACCATATACCCTATATAAATGGAACCATATACCCTATATAAATGTAACCATATACCCTATATACCATATACCCTATATACCATATACCCTATATAAATGTAACCATATACCCTATATACCATATACCCTATATAAATGTAACCATATACCCTATATACCATATACCCTATATAAATGTAACCATATACCCTATATAAATGTAGCCATGTACCCTATATACCATATACCCTATATAAATGTAACCATATACCCTATATACCATACACCCTATATACCATATACCCTGTTTAAATGTAACCATATACCCTATATAAATGTAGCCATATACCCTATATACCATATACCCTATATACCATATACCCTGTTTAAATGTAACCATATACCCTATATAAATGTAACCATATACCCTATATACCATATACCCTATATAAATGTAACCATATACCCTATATACCATATACCCTATATAAATGTAACCATATACCCTATATACCATATACCCTGTTTAAATGTAACCATATACCCTATATACCATATACCCTGTTTAAATGTAACCATATACCCTATATAAATGTAACCATATACCCTATATACCATATACCCTGTTTAAATGTAACCATATACCCTATATACCATATACCCTATATAAATGTAACCATATACCCTATATAAATGTAACCATATACCCTATATACCATATACCCTATATAAATGTAACCATATCCCCTATATATCATATACCCTATATAAATGTAACAATATACCCTATATAAATGTAACCATATACCCTATACCCTCAGGACTGAGAGGAAGCTCAGGCAGGTTGACGGCTCTGGCAGATCCTGGCTGACTGGCGGCTCTGGCAGATCCTGGCTGACTGGCGGATCCTGGCTGACTGGCGGCTCTGGCTGCTCCATGCTGACTGGCGGCTCTGGCTGCTCCATGCTGACTGGCGGCTCTGGCTGCTCCATGCTGACTGGCGGCTCTGGCTGCTCCATGCTGACTGGCGGCTCTGGCTGCTCCATGCTGACTGGCGGCTCTGGCTGCTCCATGCTGACTGGCGGCTCTGGCTGCTCCATGCTGACTGGCAGCTCTGGCGGCTCATGACAGACGGGAGACTCAGGCGGCGCTGGGCAGATGAGCAGCTCAGGCGATGCTGGAGAGGAGGAAGGCTCTGGCAGCGCTGAACAGGCGAGGCACACTGTAGGCCTGGTGCGTGGTGCTGGCACTGGTGGTACTGGGCCGAGGACACGCACAGGAAGCCTGTTGCGGGGAACTGTCACCGGAGGGCTGATGTGTGGAGGTGGTACTGGATAGACCGGACCGTGCAGGCGCACTGGATCTCTTGAGCACCGAGCCTGCCCAACCTTACCTGGTTGAATGCTCCCGGTCGCCCTGCCAGTGCGGCGAGGTGGAATAGCCCGCAATGGGCTGTGCAGGCGAACCGGGGACACCATGCGTAAGGCTGGTGCCATGTACGCCAGTCCAAGGAGACGCACTGGAGACCAGATGCGTAGAGCCGGCTTCATGACACCTGGCTCGATGCCCACTCTAGCCCGGCCAATACGAGGAGCTGGTATGTACTGCACCGGGCTATGTACCCGCACTGGGGACACTGTGCGATCCACAGCATAACACGGTACCTGCCCGGTCTCTCTAGCCCCCCGGTAAGCACAGGATGTTGGCGCAGGTCTCCTACCTGGCTTCGCCATACGCCCTGTGTGCCACCCCAATACATTTTTTGGGGCTGACTCTCGGGCTATATAAATGTAACCATATACCCTATACCATATACCCTATATAAATGTAACCATATACCCTATATACCATATACCCTATATAAATGTAACCATATACCCTATATACCATATACCCTATATAAATGTAACCATATACCCTATATACCATATACCCTATATAAATGTAACCATATACCCTATATACCATATACCCTATATAAATGTAACCATATACCCTATATACCATATACCCTATATAAATGTAACCATATACCCTATATAAATGTAACCATATACCCTATATAAATGTAACCATATACCCTATATACCATATACCCTATATAAATGTAACCATATACCCTATATAAATGTAACCATATACCCTATATAAATGTAACCATATACCCTATATACCATATACCCTATATAAATGTAACCATATACCCTATATACCATATACCCTATATAAATGTAACCATATACCCCATATACCATATACCCTATATAAATGTAACCATATACCCTATATAAATGTAACCATATACCCTATATACCATATACCCTATATAAATGGAACCATATACCCTATATAAATGTAACCATATACCCTATATACCATATACCCTATATACCATATACCCTATATACCATATACCCTATATAAATGGAACCATATACCCTATATACCATATACCCTATATAAATGTAACCATATCCCCTATATACCATATACCCTATATACCATATACCCTATATAAATGTAACCATATACCCTATATAAATGTAACCATATACCCTATATACCATATACCCTATATACCATATACCCTATATAAATGTAACCATATACCCTATATACCATATACCCTATATAAATGTAACCATATACCCTATATACCATATACCCTATATAAATGTAACCATATCCCCTATATACCATATACCCTATATACCATATACCCTATATAAATGTAACCATATACCCTATATAAATGTAGCCATGTACCCTATATACCATATACCCTATATAAATGTAACCATATACCCTATATACCATACACCCTATATACCATATACCCTGTTTAAATGTAACCATATACCCTATATAAATGTAGCCATATACCCTATATACCATATACCCTATATACCATATACCCTGTTTAAATGTAACCATATACCCTATATAAATGTAACCATATACCCTATATACCCTATATTTAATGTAATCTATATACCCTATATAAATGTAACCATATACCCTATATACCATATACCCTATATAAATGTAACCATATACCCTATATACCATATACCCTGTTTAAATGTAACCATATACCCTATATACCATATACCCTGTTTAAATGTAACCATATACCCTATATAAATGTAACCATATACCCTATATACCATATACCCTGTTTAAATGTAACCATATACCCTATATACCATATACCCTATATAAATGTAACCATATACCCTATATAAATGTAACCATATACCCTATATACCATATACCCTATATACCATATACCCTATATACCATATACCCTATATAAATGTAACCATATACCCTATATACCATATACCCTATATAAATGTAACCATATCCCCTATATACCATATACCCTATATAAATGTAACCATATACCCTATATAAATGTAACCATATACCCTATATACCATATACCCTATATACCATATACCCTATATAAATGTAACCATATACCCTATATACCATATACCCTATATAAATGTAACCATATACCCTATATACCATATACCCTATATAAATGGAACCATATACCCTATATACCATATACCCTATATAAATGTAACCATATCCCCTATATACCATATACCCTATATACCATATACCCTATATAAATGTAACCATATACCCTATATACCATATACCCTATATACCATATACCCTATATAAATGTAACCATATACCCTATATACCATATACCCTATATAAATGTAACCATATACCCTATATACCATATACCCTATATACCATATACCCTATATAAATGTAACCATATACCCTATATACCATATACCCTATATAAATGTAACCATATACCCTATATACCATACACCCTATATAAATGTAACCATATACCCTATATAAATGTAGCCATGTACCCTATATACCATATACCCTATATAAATGTAACCATATACCCTATATACCATACACCCTATATACCATATACCCTGTTTAAATGTAACCATATACCCTATATAAATGTAGCCATATACCCTATATACCATATACCCTATATACCATATACCCTGTTTAAATGTAACCATATACCCTATATAAATGTAACCATATACCCTATATACCATATACCCTATATAAATGTAACCATATACCCTATATACCATATACCCTATATAAATGTAACCATATACCCTATATACCATATACCCTATATAAATGTAACCATATACCCTATATACCATATACCCTGTTTAAATGTAACCATATACCCTATATAAATGTAACCATATACCCTATATACCATATACCCTGTTTAAATGTAACCATATACCCTATATACCATATACCCTATATAAATGTAACCATATACCCTATATAAATGTAACCATATACCCTATATACCATATACCCTATATACCATATACCCTATATACCATATACCCTATATAAATGTAACCATATACCCTATATACCATATACCCTATATAAATGTAACCATATCCCCTATATACCATATACCCTATATACCATATACCCTATATAAATGTAACCATATACCCTATATAAATGTAACCATATACCCTATATACCATATACCCTATATACCATATACCCTATATAAATGTAACCATATACCCTATATACCATATACCCTATATAAATGTAACCATATACCCTATATACCATATACCCTATATAAATGGAACCATATACCCTATATACCATATACCCTATATAAATGTAACCATATCCCCTATATACCATATACCCTATATACCATATACCCTATATAAATGTAACCATATACCCTATATACCATATACCCTATATACCATATACCCTATATAAATGTAACCATATACCCTATATACCATATACCCTATATAAATGTTACCATATACCCTATATACCATATACCCTATATAAATGTAACCATATACCCTATATACCATATACCCTATATAAATGTAACCATATACCCTATATACCATATACCCTATATAAATGTAACCATATACCCTATATAAATGTAGCCATGTACCCTATATACCATATACCCTATATAAATGTAACCATATACCCTATATACCATACACCCTATATACCATATACCCTGTTTAAATGTAACCATATACCCTATATAAATGTAGCCATATACCCTATATACCATATACCCTATATACCATATACCCTGTTTAAATGTAACCATATACCCTATATAAATGTAACCATATACCCTATATACCATATACCCTATATAAATGTAACCATATACCCTATATACCATATACCCTATATAAATGTAACCATATACCCTATATAGCATATACCCTGTTTAAATGTAACCATATACCCTATATATCATATACCCTGTTTAAATGTAACCATATACCCTATATAAATGTAACCATATACCCTATATACCATATACCCTGTTTAAATGTAACCATATACCCTATATACCATATACCCTATATAAATGTAACCATATACCCTATATAATTGTAACCATATACCCTATATACCATATACCCTATATAAATGTAACCATATCCCCTATATACCATATACCCTATATACCATATATCCTATATAAATGTAACCATATACCCTATATACCATATACCCTATATAAATGTAACCATATCCCCTATATACCATATACCCTATATACCATATACCCTATATAAATGTAACCATATCCCCTATATACCATATCCCCTATATACCATATACCCTATATACCATATACCCTATATACCATATACCCTATATACCATGTACCCTATATACCATATACCCTATATAAATGTAACCATATCCCCTATATACCATATACCCTATATACCATATACCCTATATACCATATACCCTATATACCATATACCCTATATAAATGTAACCATATCCCCTATATACCATATACCCTATATACCATATACCCTATATACCATATACCCTATATACCATATACCCTATATACCATATACCCTATATAAATGTAACCATATCCCCTATATACCATATACCCTATATAAATGTAACCATATACCCTATATACCATACACCCTATATAAATGTAACCATATACCCTATATACCATATACCCTGTTTAAATGTAACCATATACCCTATATACCATATACCCTATATACCATATACCCTGTTTAAATGTAACCATATACCCTATATACCATATACCCTGTTTAAATGTAACCATATACCCTATATACCATATACCCTATTTAAACGTAACCATATACCCTATATACTGCACTACTCTTGGACCCTGGAAAAGGGAACTATTTGGGACGTAGCCGTTGTATTTTATTAGCTGGTTCCAGTCTGTCACAAACAGACATCTCTCCTCCCAGCCATCAGGAGCACCTGCTGCTCTCACATCCCCTGCAAGTCCCTCAGTGTGTGTGTGTGTGTGTGTGTGTGTGTGTGTGTGTGTGTGTGTGTGTGTGTGTGTGTGTGTGTGTGTGTGTGTGTGTGTGTGTGTGTGTGTGTGTGTGTGTGTGTGTGTGTGTGTGTGTGTGTGTGTGTGTGTGTGTGTGTGTGTGTGTGTGTGTGTGTGAGAGAGAGTGTTTGTGTGAGTGTTTGCGTGTGAGTGTTTGTAAAGGTGTGTGTAAAAGGTTCTACACTAGGACCCAGTGGTTTTCTTGTGGGGAGGCCGGCTCAAGACTGAGTCATTGTCTGAGAGGAGACAGTCATCAGAACAGGATAACATGATGGTTGACTAGTGGAGAAATGCTGCACTCAACTATGGAACCCAGCAAAGTTCTTCCTTTCTTGCCATCCGGTGAGTTGACCAGCCATCGGATGGCGAGAGAGAGAGAGAGAGAGAGAGAGAGAGAGAGAGAGAGAGAGAGAGAGAGAGAGAGAGAGAGAGAGAGAGAGAGAGAGAGAGAGAGAGAGAGAGAGAGACAGAGAGAGAGAGAGAGAGAGAGAGAGAGAGAGAGAGAGAGAGAGAGAGAGAGAGAGAGAGAGAGAGAGAGAGAGAGAGAGAGAGATCCTCTGGGTTCCCTTACACCTGCTTCTTGCCATCCGGTGAGTTGACCAGCCACCGGATGGAGAGAGAGAGAGAGAGAGAGAGAGAGAGAGAGAGAGAGAGAGAGAGAGAGAGAGAGAGAGAGAGAGAGAGAGAGAGAGAGAGAGAGAGAGAGAGAGAGAGAGAGAGAGAGAGAGAGAGAGAGAGAGAGAGAGAGAGAGAGAGAGAGAGAGAGACAGAGAGAGACAGAGAGAGAGACAGAGAGAGAGCAGAGAGAGAGAGAGAGAGAGACACAGAGAGAGAGAGACAGAGAGAGAGAGAGAGAGAGAGAGAGAGAGAGAGAGAGAGAGAGAGATCCTCTGAGAGACCTGAGAGAGAGAGAGAGAGAGCGAGAGAGAGAGATCTTTCAGAGAGAGAGAGAGAGAGAGAGAGAGAGAGAGATCCTCTGGGTTCCCTTACACCTGCTATAGAGGGAACGTGGAGACGTTTATGTTTTTGTGTGTAGCTGATCTTTCAGAATCAGACAGTTGCTGTTGTGTGTTGGGTAGAGAGATACACTATAGAGATGTTATGTGTTGGGTAGAGAGATACACTATAGAGATGTTATGTGTTGGGTAGAGAGATACACTATAGAGATGTTATGTGTTGGGTAGAGAGATACACTATAGAGATGTTATGTGTTGGGTAGAGAGATACACTATAGAGATGTTATGTGTTGGGTAGAGAGATACACTATAGAGATGTTATGTGTTGGGTAGAGAGATACACTATAGAGATGTTATGTGTTGGGAGATAGAGAGATACACTATAGAGATGTTATGTGTTGGGTAGAGAGATACACTATAGAGATGTTATGTGTTGGGTAGAGAGATACACTATAGAGATGTTATGTGTTGGGTAGAGAGATACACTATAGAGATGTTATGTGTTGGGTAGAGAGATACACTATAGAGATGTTATGTGTTGGGTAGAGAGATACACTATAGAGATGTTATGTGTTGGGTAGAGAGATACACTATAGAGATGTTATGTGTTGGGTAGAGAGATACACTATAGAGATATAGAGATACACTTAGAGATGTTATGTGTTGGGTAGAGAGATACACTATAGAGATGTTATGTGTTGGGTAGAGAGATACACTATAGAGATGTTATGTGTTGGGTAGAGAGATACACTATAGAGATGTTATGTGTTGGGTAGAGAGATACACTATAGAGATGTTATGTGTTGGGTAGAGAGATACACTATAGAGATGTTATGTGTTGGGTAGAGAGATACACTATAGAGATGTTATGTGTTGGGTAGAGAGATACACTATAGAGATGTTATGTGTTGGGTAGAGAGATACACTATAGAGATGTTATGTGTTGGGTAGAGAGATACACTATAGAGATGTTATGTGTTGGGTAGAGATGTTATGTGTTGGGTAGAGAGATACACTATAGAGATGTTATGTGTTGGGTAGAGAGATACACTATAGAGATGTTATGTGTTGGGTAGAGAGATACACTATAGAGATGTTATGTGTTGGGTAGAGAGATACACTATAGAGATGTTATGTGTTGGGTAGAGAGATACACTATAGAGATGTTATGTGTTGGGTAGAGAGATACACTATAGAGATGTTATGTGTTGGGTAGAGATACACTATAGAGATGTTATGTGTTGGGTAGAGAGATACACTATAGAGATGTTATGTGTTGGGTAGAGATACACTATAGAGATGTTATGTGTTGGGTAGAGAGATACACTATAGAGATGTTATGTGTTGGGTAGAGAGATACACTATAGAGATGTTATGTGTTGGGTAGAGAGATACACTATAGAGATGTTATGTGTTGGGTAGAGAGATACACTATAGAGATGTTATGTGTTGGGTAGAGAGATACACTATAGAGATGTTATGTGTTGGGTAGAGAGATACACTATAGAGATGTTATGTGTTGGGTAGAGAGATACACTATAGAGATGTTATGTGTTGGGTAGAGAGATACACTATAGAGATGTTATGTGTTGGGTAGAGAGATACACTATAGAGATGTTATGTGTTGGGTAGAGAGATACACTATAGAGATGTTATGTGTTGGGTAGAGAGATACACTATAGAGATGTTATGTGTTGGGTAGAGAGATAACTATAGAGATGTTATGTGTTGGGTAGAGAGATACACTATAGAGATGTTATGTGTTGGGTAGAGAGATACACTATAGAGATGTTATGTGTTGGGTAGAGAGATACACTATAGAGATGTTATGTGTTGGGTAGAGAGATACACTATAGAGATGTTATGTGTTGGGTAGAGAGATACACTATAGAGATGTTATGTGTTGGGTAGAGAGATACACTATAGAGATGTTATGTGTTGGGTAGAGAGATACACTATAGAGATGTTATGTGTTGGGTAGAGATGTTATGTGTTGGGTAGAGAGATACACTATAGAGATGTTATGTGTTGGGTAGAGAGATACACTATAGAGATGTTATGTGTTGGGTAGAGAGATACACTATAGAGATGTTATGTGTTGGGTAGAGAGATACACTATAGAGATGTTATGTGTTGGGTAGAGATACACTATAGAGATGTTATGTGTTGGGTAGAGAGATACACTATAGAGATGTTATGTGTTGGGTAGAGAGATACACTATAGAGATGTTATGTGTTGGGTAGAGAGATACACTATAGAGATGTTATGTGTTGGGTAGAGAGATACACTATAGAGATGTTATGTGTTGGGTAGAGAGATAAACTATAGAGATGTTATGTGTTGGGTAGAGAGATACACTATAGAGATGTTATGTGTTGGGTAGAGAGATACACTATAGAGATGTTATGTGTTGGGTAGAGAGATAACTATAGAGATGTTATGTGTTGGGTAGAGATACACTATAGAGATGTTATGTGTTGGGTAGAGAGATACACTATAGAGATGTTATGTGTTGGGTAGAGAGATACACTATAGAGATGTTATGTGTTGGGTAGAGAGATACACTATAGAGATGTTATGTGTTGGGTAGAGAGATACACTATAGAGATGTTATGTGTTGGGTAGAGAGATACACTATAGAGATGTTATGTGTTGGGTAGAGAGATACACTATAGAGATGTTATGTGTTGGGTAGAGAGATACACTATAGAGATGTTATGTGTTGGGTGTACACTATAGAGATGTTATGTGTTGGGTAGAGATACACTATAGAGATGTTATGTGTTGGGTAGAGAGATACACTATAGAGATGTTATGTGTTGGGTAGAGAGATACACTATAGAGATGTTATGTGTTGGGTAGAGAGATACACTATAGAGATGTTATGTGTTGGGTAGAGAGATACACTATAGAGATGTTATGTGTTGGGTAGAGAGATACACTATAGAGATGTTATGTGTTGGGTAGAGAGATACACTATAGAGATGTTATGTGTTGGGTAGAGAGATACACTATAGAGATGTTATGTGTTGGGTAGAGAGATACACTATAGAGATGTTATGTGTTGGGTAGAGAGATACACTATAGAGATGTTATGTGTTGGGTAGAGAGATACACTATAGAGATGTTAGATACACTATAGAGATGTTATGTGTTGGGTAGAGAGATACACTATAGAGATGTTATGTGTTGGGTAGAGAGATACACTATAGAGATGTTATGTGTTGGGTAGAGAGATACACTATAGAGATGTTATGTGTTGGGTAGAGAGATACACTATAGAGATGTTATGTGTTGGGTAGAGAGATACACTATAGAGATGTTATGTGTTGGGTAGAGAGATACACTATAGAGATGTTATGTGTTGGGTAGAGAGATACACTATAGAGATGTTATGTGTTTCATTGTGGTTTTCAGGCTTGTGGTGGCATTCAGTATTTCTCTTCCAGAATGCAGATGTTAGAGCGTGTGTGTGTGAGCAGAGAACTGGGAGCGGAGCTGGGATTTGTGTTTCTGTCTGGTATGAATCCGACTAGTGCTGTAAGAGTGAAAGAGAGAGAGAAGCGAGAGAGAGATAGAGAGAGCACAACCTTGCCATTGAGAAGGGTAGACACAGGAAATCCTGGCTCTCTGTAGAGGAAAGGCTGTGTAACCACTGCACCACAGCAGAACCTGAGACAGAGCTGCATTTCCTGACAAAATGTGAAAAATATAAAACAATTAGAGAGTAACATTTCCCCTAATTTGAAACCCTTATTCAAGGTTTCAAAGACCCCTCTGATGAGAGTAGGCTACCCGTCCTGTTGGGGGAGGACGCAGAGAGCTGTGGGTTGGCAGCGCACTACATTGCTGCCTGCCATAAGATGAGGGACAGTGTCTGACAGACCAATCAACCTGCACATGTCCTCTACTGTATGTTTATTGTTATTGTTTAATGTATGGTTATTTTGACCCTTGGTTATTGTTGTAACTGTTGTCCTGTTGACAATTTTGATTCTCATTTTTTTTTCATATTGTTAATATCCAAAGTATGCTTCGGCAATCTGTACATTGTTACGTCATGTCAATAAATCAAATTTAATTTTTCATATTGTTAATATCCAAAGTATGCTTCGGCAATCTGTACATTGTTACGTCATGTCAATAAATCAAATTTAATTGAGAGAGAGAGGGAGAGAGAGAGAGAGAGAGAGAGAGAGAGAGAGAGAGAGAGAGAGAGAGAGAGAGAGAGAGAGAGAGAGAGAGAGAGAGAGAGAGAGAGAGAGAGAGAGAGAGAGAGAGAGAGAGAGAGAGAGAGAGAGAGAGAGAGAGAGAGAGAGAGAGAGAGAGAGAGAGGAGAGAGAGAGAGAGAGAGAGAGAGAGAGAGAGAGAGAGAGAGAGAGAGAGAGAGAGAGAGAGAGAGAGAGAGAGAAACATTTCAAGCAGACAACTTAAGAAAATGAACAACAATGACAAATGGTTTGATGAAGAATGCAAAAACCTAACAAAGAAATTGAGAAACCTGCCCGACCAAAAACCTAGAGACCCAGAAAACCTGAGTCTACACCTGTCTGGGTAAACCACTTCTCCAATCTGATTGGCCCTGTAACAAACAACACGAAGAGTTATCTATCCAAAACAGAGATGTCTGGGTAAACAACTTCTCCAATCTGATTGGCCCTGTAACAAACAACACAAAGAGTTATCTATCCAAAACAGAGATGTCTGGGTAAACCACTGGTCCAATCTTTTTGGCTCTATAACAAAGAACAATCCGCAAAAACATATACATGATCAAATACAAATCATATAATCAACTATTAAAGACTACCAGAACCCACTGGATTCTCCAATTACCTTGAATGAGCTACAGGACAAAATAAAAGACACCCACCTGAATGACCCAGATACTAAGGAGAAGTCCTAATGTAATGGTACGGTCCATGACCCTATACCCTAGACACCCACCTGAATGACCCAGATACTAAGGAGAAGTCCCTAACTGTTTTATGGGTCTGCTGTAAGAGGTCTGTATGCAGCCAAATGATGGTCAGAGACCAAGAGCAGCACTGCCCTCTCAAGATTCTGAGCCTGCTTGGTAGGGTTGGTCCTGCAAAGCCAAAGCCCCCTAAAGGGAGAGCATGATGTACAAGGACATTCTCAAAGCTGCTAATGAGAACCTTGACGACCTTGTAGCTAGCCGGTGGGGATTCCGGTGGGGTGCCCCCACCCAGGCAGTGGCTGTGCTGGCAACACTAGCTGCAGTAACCCATGGGGAGGGGGTCACACTCGGACAATCAGAAAGGGGGTATATTATTGTGGCCTTGGTGACACAAAATCAAATGTCTGACTGCATGGAGATGCTTGGGAATATGGTCAATACGGGGGACTGGGGGTTTCAATACGGGAGACTGTGTTGTGGCGGTTTCAATACGGGAGACTGTGTTGTGGGGGTTTCAGGGAATATGGTCAATACGGGGGACTGTGTTGTGGGGTTTCAGGGAATATGGTCAATACGGGGGACTGTGTTATGGGGGTTTCAATACGGGAGACTGTGTTGTGGGGGTTTCAGGGAATATGGTCAATACGGGGGACTGTGTTCTGGGTGTTTCAATACGGGAGACTGTGTTGTGGGGGTTTCAGGGAATATGGTCAATACGGGGACTGTGTTATGGGGGTTTCAATACGGGAGACTGTGTTGTGGGGGTTTCAGGGAATATGGTCAATACGGGGACTGTGTTCTGGGTGTTTCAATACGGGAGACTGTGTTGTGGGGGTTTCAGGAATATGGTCAATACGGGGGACTGTGTTGTGGGGTTTCAGGTAATATGGTCAATACGGGGCCTGTGTTGTGGGTGTTTCAGGGAATATGGTCAATACGGGGACTGTGTTGTGGGTGTTTCAGGGAATATGGTCAATACGGGGGACTGTGTTGTGGGTGTTTCAGGGAATATGGTCAATACGGGGGACTGTGTTGTGGGGGTTTCAGGGAATATGGTCAATACGGGGGACTGTGTTGTGGGGTTTCAGGGAATATGGTCAATACGGGGGACTGTGTTGTGGGTGTTTCAGGGAATATGGTCAATACGGGGGACTGTGTTGTGGGGGTTTCAGGGAATATGGTCAATACGGGGGACTGTGTTATGGGGGTTTCAATACGGGAGACTGTGTTGTGGGGGTTTCAGGGAATATGGTCAATACGGGGACTGTGTTCTGGGTGTTTCAATACGGGAGACTGTGTTGTGGGGGTTTCAGGGAATATGGTCAATACGGGGGACTGTGTTGTGGGTGTTTCAGGGAATATGGTCAATACGGGGGACTGTGTTGTGGGGGTTTCAGGGAATATGGTCAATACGGGGGACTGTGTTATGGGGTTTCAATACGGGAGACTGTGTTGTGGGGGTTTCAGGGAATATGGTCAATACGGGGGACTGTGTTCTGGGTGTTTCAATACGGGAGACTGTGTTGTGGGGGTTTCAGGGAATATGGTCAATACGGGGGACTGTGTTGTGGGTGTTTCAGGGAATATGGTCAATACGGGGGACTGTGTTGTGGGGGTTTCAGGGAATATGGTCAATACGGGGGACTGTGTTATGGGGGTTTCAATACGGGAGACTGTGTTGTGGGGGTTTCAGGGAATATGGTCAATACGGGGGACTGTGTTCTGGGTGTTTCAATACGGGAGACTGTGTTGTGGGGGTTTCAGGGAATATGGTCAATACGGGGGACTGTGTTCTGGGTGTTTCAATACGGGAGACTGTGTTGTGGGGGTTTCAGGGAATATGGTCAATACGGGGGACCGTGTTATGGGGGTTTCAATACGGGAGACTGTGTTGTGGGGGTTTCAGGAATATGGTCAATACGGGGGCCTGTGTTGTGGGTGTTTCAGGGAATATGGTCAATACGGGGGACTGTGTTGTGGGGGTTTCAGGGAATATGGTCAATACGGGGGACTGTGTTGTGGGTGTTTCAGGGAATATGGTCAATACGGGGACTGTGTTGTGGGGGTTTCAGGGAATATGGTCAATACGGGGGACTGTGTTATGGGGGTTTCAATACGGGAGACTGTGTTGTGGGGGTTTCAGGGAATATGGTCAATAAGGGGACTGTGTTCTGGGTGTTTCAATACGGGAGACTGTGTTGTGGGGGTTTCAGGGAATATGGTCAAACGGGGGACTGTGTTCTGGGTGTTTCAATACGGGAGACTGTGTTGTGGGGGTTTCAGGGAATATGGTCAATACGGGGGACCGTGTTATGGGGGTTTCAATACGGGAGACTGTGTTGTGGGGGTTTCAGGGAATATGGTCAATACGGGGGACTGTGTTGTGGGGGTTTCAGGAATATGGTCAATACGGGGGACTGTGTTGTGGGTGTTTCAGGGAATATGGTCAATACGGGGGACTGTGTTGTGGGGGTTTCAGGGAATATGGTCAATACGGGGACTGTGTTATGGGGTTTCAATACGGGAGACTGTGTTGTGGGGGTTTCAGGGAATATGGTCAATACGGGGACTGTGTTGTGGGGGTTTCAGGGAATATGGTCAATACGGGGGACTGTGTTGTGGGGGTTTCAGGGAATATGGTCAATACGGGGGACTGTGTTGTGGGGTTTCAGGGAATATGGTCAATACGGGGGACCGTGTTGTGCGTGTTTCAGGGAATATGGTCAATACGGGGGACCGTGTTGTGCGTGTTTCAGGGAATATGGTCAATACGGGGGACTGTGTTGTGGGGGTTTCAGGGAATATGGTCAATACGGGGGACTGTGTTGTGGGGGTTTCAGAGAATATGGTCAATACGGGGGACTGTGTTGTGGGTGTTTCTACGGTCTTGTAGGCCTTCTCATACAGCTGCAAATGTATATGCATTCGTAAATCAGGACCTTTCTTGAGTTGGGCTCTGGGATGGTGCAACTGTTTAAAATGTGTGCCTATGGTTGTGGGGGGAAAGGGTTGAGTGTGTATGAGTGTGTGGGTGTATGTGTTGCAAAGGAGTAAAAGATATGAGGGACAATCGAGGATGAATCACAATAATTGTTTGCTAATATAATAATTGCTTGCCATAATGTAATTTTGGTAATGGCGAGACTGGTGAGAGGTAAGATCCTTTGCATAAATTGCCTACACTACAACAAATATTAATAGCTAATTATGGAAAATAAGAACCACTATTATTTCAAATATATATGTATTTTTTTTTTTTGATGGCTATATATAATACAAATCGAGGTGAGGGCGATGGAAATGCATTTGGCTGTTGATCTCATTCTGTTCTGTAACTTTGTTTTCTGCACTTTGTGCTCTTTTCGAAGGATGGAACCCAGTCTTTTCAGGGCTCTGGGATACAGGGGGCGGGGGTGGTCTGCCGGGCATTGGGATGACAACCCAACTCGGGTGGGGACAAATTGGAGAATTACTTAGTAGGAAAGCAAATATTATGCTATATAGACACTCAATCATCATGTTACTTTTTAATGGTACCTTTACAAACATAGTTTGATAAATACTGTAGAATTTAAAGTCTCATTATGGTAAGTGGTGAAATAAGTATAGCCAGTTACGATTGTGATGGCTTAGCAGATAATAAGAAAAGACAATCAGTATTTACCTGGCTAAAAGAGAAGGAATATAATATCTATTGTTTACAGGAAACCCATTTAACAATTTTAGATGAAGTTTTGTGGAAAAAGGACCAGGGGGGGAATATATTGCTCCAATGGGCAGAGACATTCAAAAAGGGGGATGGTTTTAATTAGCAGTCATTTTGATCCAAATGTGCAAATTGTCCAAACAGATCCTCAAAGTAGAAGGAATATTTTAAGATGTTATTGGACAATAAACAGGTATGGCTTATTAACCGATACGGTCTGAATAATGATGATCCAAGCTTCTGTGAAAATATATATAAGAATTGATCAACTCTACAAGCAACACTAGACTCTATTATTATGGTGGGAGATTTTAATACGGTCTTAAATACCTCTATGGACTGGAAAGGAAATCACACTACAAACTATCACCCTCAGGCACTTAAGGAAATCACAACAAACTATCACCCTCAGGCACTTAAGGAAATCACACTACAAACTATCACCCTCGGGCACTTAAGGAAATCACCCTACAAACTATCACCCTCAGGCACTTAAGGAAATCACACTACAAACTATCACCCTCAGGCACTTAAGGAAATCACACTACAAACTATCACCCTCAGGCACTTAAGGAAATCACACTACAAACTATCACCCTCAGGCACTTAAGGAAATCACACTACAAACTATCACCCTCTTCCTCTTAAAGGAAATCACACTACAAACTATCACCCTCTTCCTCTTAAAGGAAATCACACTACAAACTATCACCCTCAGTCACTTAAAGGAAATCACACTACAAACTATCACCCTGTGGCACTTCAGGAAATCACACTACAAACTATCACCCTCAGGCACTTAAGGAAATCACACTACAAACTATCACCCTCTTCCTCTTAAAGGAAATCACACTACAAACTATCACCCTCTTCCTCTTAAAGGAAATCACACTACAAACTATCACCCTCAGTCACTTAAAGGAAATCACACTACAAACTATCACCCTGTGGCACTTCAGGAAATCACACTACAAACTATCACCCTCAGGCACTTAAGGAAATCACACTACAAACTATCACCCTCAGGCACTTAAGGAAATCACACTACAAACTATCACCCTCTTCCTCTTAAAGGAAATCACACTACAAACTATCACCCTGTGGCACTTAAGGAAATCATGAATGTCATGGATATATTGGAATTAGTGGATATTTGGAGACTTAAATACCCTGACCTAGAGAGATATACATGGAGGAGGTTTAATACACTGACCTAGTGAGATATACATGGAGGAGGTTTAATATCCTGACCTAGTGAGATATACATGGAGGTTTAATATCCTGACCTAGTGAGATATACATGGAGGTTTAATATCCTGACCTAGCGAGATATACATGGAGGAGGTTTAATATCCTGACCTATCGAGATATACATGGAGGTTTAATACCCTGACCTAGTGAGATATACATGGAGGAGGTTTAATTCCCTGAACTAGTGAGATATACATGGAGGAGGTTTAATACCCTGACCTAGTGAGATATATATGGAGGTTTAATATCCTGACCTAGTGAGATATACATTTACATTTACATTTAAGTCATTTAGCAGACGCTCTTATCCAGACCGACTTACAAATTGGTGCGTTCACCTTATGACATCCAGTGGAGCAGCCACTTTACAATAGTGCATCTAAATCTTTTAAGGGGGGGTGAGAAGGATTACTTTATCCTATCCTAGGTATTCCTTAAAGAGATGGGGTTTCAGGTGTCTCCGGAAGGTGGTGATTGACTCCGCTGTCCTGGCGTCGTGAGGGAGTTTGTTCCACCATTGGGGGGCCAGAGCAGCGAACAGTTTTGCCTGGGCTGAGCGGGAACTGTACT
The DNA here is from genome assembly GCF_021184085.1 of Oncorhynchus gorbuscha. Classification (NCBI taxonomy): domain Eukaryota; kingdom Metazoa; phylum Chordata; class Actinopteri; order Salmoniformes; family Salmonidae; genus Oncorhynchus; species Oncorhynchus gorbuscha. Next base: position 51,992 of record NW_025746075.1, read on the forward strand.
TCCTCAGTGGTAGGGAGGCGAGCAGGCCAGAGGTGGATGAACGCAGTGCCCTTGTTTGGGTGTAGGGCCTGATCAGAGCCTGGAAGTACTGAGGTGCTGTTCCCCTCACAGCTCCGTAGGCAAGCACCATGGTCTTGCAGCGGATGCGAGCTTCAACTGGAAGCCAGTGGAGAGAGCGGAGGAGCGGGGTGACGTGAGAGAACTTGGGAAGGTTGAACACCAGATGGGCTGCGGCGTTCTGGATGAGTTGTAGGGGTTTAATGGCACAGGCAGGGAGCCCAGCCAACAGCGAGTTGCAGTAATCCAGACGGGAGATGACAAGTGCCTGGATTAGGACCTGTGCCGCTTCCTGTGTGAGGCAGGGTCGTACTCTGCGGATGTTGTAGAGCATGAACCTACAGGAACGGGCCACCGCCTTGATGTTAGTTGAGAACGACAGGGTGTTGTCCAGGATCACGCCAAGGTTCTTAGCGCTCTGCGAGGAGGACACAATGGAGTTGTCAACCGTGATGGCGAGATCATGGAACGGGCAGTCCTTCCCCGGGAGGAAGAGCAGCTCCGTCTTGCCGAGGTTCAGCTTGAGGTGGTGATCCATCATCCACACTGATATGTCTGCCAGACATGCAGAGATGCGATTCGCCACCTGGTCATCAGAAGGGGGAAAGGAGAAGATTAATTGTGTGTCGTCTGCATAGCAATGATAGGAGAGACCATGTGAGGTTATGACAGAGCCAAGTGACTTGGTGTATAGCGAGAATAGGAGAGGGCCTAGAACAGAGCCCTGGGGGACACCAGTGGTGAGAGCGCGTGGTGAGGAGACAGATTCTCGCCACGCCACCTGGTAGGAGCGACCTGTCAGGTAGGACGCAATCCAAGCGTGGGCCGCGCCGGAGATGCCCAACTCGGAGAGGGTGGAGAGGAGGATCTGATGGTTCACAGTATCGAAGGCAGCCGATAGGTCTAGAAGGATGAGAGCAGAGGAGAGAGAGTTAGCTTTAGCAGTGCGGAGCGCCTCCGTGATGGAGGAGGTTTAATATCCTGACCTAGTGAGATATACATGGAGGTTTAATATCCTGACCTGGTGAGATATACATGGAGGAGGTTTAATACCCTGACCTAGTGAGATATACATGGAGGAGGTTTAATATCCTGACCTAGCGAGATATACATGTAGGAGGTTTAATATCCTGACCTAGTGAGATATACATGGAGGTTTAATATCCTGACCTAGTGAGATATACATGGATGAGGTTTAATATCCTGACCTAGTGAGATATACATGGAGGAGGTTTAATACCCTGACCTAGTGAGATATACATGGAGGAGGTTTAATATCCTGACCTAGTGAGATATACATGGAGGTTTAATATCCTGACCTAGTGAGATATACATGGATGAGGTTTAATATCCTGACCTAGTGAGATATACATGGAGGAGGTTTAATACCCTGACCTAGTGAGATATACATGGAGGAGGTTTAATATCCTGACCTAGTGAGATATACATGGAGGAGGTTTAATATCCTGACCTAGTGAGATATACATGGAGGTTTAATATCCTGACCTAGTGAGATATACATGGAGGAGGTTTAATATCCTGACCTAGTGAGATATACATGGAGGTTTAATATCCTGACCTAGTGAGATATACATGGAGGAGGTTTAATATCCTGACCTAGCGAGATATACATGGAGGAGGTTTAATATCCTGACCTAGTGAGATATACATGGAGGTTTAATACCCTGACCTAGTGAGATATACATGGAGGAGGTTTAATATCCTGACCTAGTGAGATATACATGGAGGTTTAATATCCTGACCTAGTGAGATATACATGGATGAGGTTTAATATCCTGACCTAGTGAGATATACATGGAGGAGGTTTAATATCCTGACCTATCGAGATATACATGGAGGTTTAATACCCTGACCTAGTGAGATATACATGGAGGAGATTTAATTCCCTGACCTAGTGAGATATACATGGAGGAGGTTTAATACCCTGACCTAGTGAGATATACATGGAGGAGGTTTAATATCCTGACCTAGTGAGATATACATGGAGGAGGTTTAATATCCTGACCTAGTGAGATATACATGGAGGTGGTTTAATACCCTGACCTAATGAGATATACTTGGAGGAGGTTTAATACCCTGACCTAGTGAGATATACATGGAGGAAGTTTAATATCCTGACCTAGCGAGATATACTTGGAGGAGGTTTAATACCCTGACCTAGTGAGATATACATGGAGGAGGTTTAATATCCTGACCTAGTGAGATATACATGGAGGTGGTTTAATACCCTGACCTAGTGAGATATACATGGAAGTGGTTTAATACCCTGACCTAGTGAGATATACATGGAGGAGGTTTAATACCCTGACCTAGTGAGATATACATGGAGGAGGTTTAATACCCTGACCTAATGAGATATACATGGAGGAGGTTTAATATCCTGACCTAGTGAGATATACATGGAGGTTTAATATCCTGACCTAGTGAGATATACATGGAGGAGGTTTAATACCCTGACCTAGTGAGATATACATGGAGGTTTAATATCCTGACCTAATGAGATATACATGGAGGAGGTTTAATACCCTGACCTAGTGAGATATACATGGAGGTTTAATACCCTGACCTAGTGAGATATACATGGAGGAGGTTTAATACCCTGACCTAGTGAGATATACATGGAGGAGGTTTAATACCCTGACCTAATGAGATATACATGGAGGAGGTTTAATATCCTGACCTAGTGAGATATACATGGAGGTTTAATATCCTGACCTAATGAGATATACATGGAGGAGGTTTAATACCCTGACCTAGTGAGATATACATGGAGGAGGCTGAATCAAGCTAGTTGTCTTGACTACTTTCTCATGGCATTCTCTCTGGCACACTCCCTGAAAACAAATTATGAAAAGTGCACTATATTAAGTGTTGGATCACTAAAGAAATACAAATTTTACATTACCATGTAGTTTACCAATTAAATGGTCTGACGGAGATGTGGACATACTCGGTATATAAATCCCAAAAGAAAGAAATGATCTCTCCCCAATACATGTTTTTCTATATGCTAAATGGCATATAGAAAGTTAGCAAAATAGATAAGATCTTGCTAACTTGAAAAGGATAATACCTGGTTAACTCTTTAGTCATATCACAGTTGACCTATTTGCTTATGGTTTTGCCTACACCTAGTGGTCTGCTTTTTAAATTATACGAACAAAACATATTCATTTTATTTGAAATGGCAAGCCAGACAAAATAAAAGGGCCTATTTATATAACGAATATGAATTCGGAGGGCAGAAATGATTAAATATTAAAGCATTAGACCTCTCACTAAAGTCATAAGTCATACAAAAGTTATACTTCAATCCATACTTGTTCTCTAGTAAATTGGTATGAATGTAAATAAATAAATAAATATATGCCATTTAGCAGACGCTTTTATCCAAAGCGACTTACAGTCATGTGTGCATACATTCTACGTATGAGTGGTCCCGGGGATCGAACCCACTACCCTGGCGTTACAAGCGCCATGCTCTACCAACTGAGCTACAGAAGGACCATGTCTCATCCTATGTTCTAGAATGGCCTTTTCCCCTTTATTCAGATTACAACCTCTCCTTTATTCAGATTACAACCTCTCCTTTATTCAGATTACAACCTCTCCTTTATTCAGATTACAACCTCTCCTTTATTCAGATTATAACCTCTCCTTTATTCAGATTACAACCTCTCCTTTATTCAGATTATAACCTCTCCTTTATTCAGATTACAACCTCTCCTTTATTCAGATTATAACCTCTCCTTTATTCAGATTACAACCTCTCCTTTATTCAGATTACAACCTCTCCTTTATTCAGATTACAACCTCTCCTTTATTCAGATTACAACCTCTCCTTTATTCAGATTACAACCTCTCCTTTATTCAGATTATAACCTCTCCTTTATTCAGATTACAACCTCTCCTTTATTCAGATTACAACCTCTCCTTTATTTAGATTACAACCTCTCCTTTATTCAGATTACAACCTCTCCTTTATTCAGATTACAACCTCTCCTTTATTCAGATTACAACCTATCCCTCTATTCAGATTACAACCTCTCCTTTATTCAGATTATAACCTCTCCTTTATTCAGATTATAACCTGCTCACTTTCGGTTGTTTGAAAAGGAAATCATCTCCAAAATATCGTTATTTTTTTAAACAAGCCTTAGAAAGTTGGTTGCAATTTAATTTCAGTTTAATCCACCTGAAAAGACAAATAATACAACAAATATTGTGGTTAAATTCAAATATACTAATTGATTAAAAAAAGTATTTTTCAAAGAAATGTTTAAAAAAGGTATAATTTTAGTGAATGATATCTTAAATAGGACTGGTGGAGTTATGTCACACATGCAGCTAACACAGACATGGATTTTGTGGTAATTGCAGCAAGGGGCAAGTAGAAGGGGGAAAAAGTAAGGAACTTGTATGTCGGCCTTGTTTTAAAGACCATAAATAGTTGGAGACGTGTGATGAATAAAAACATATCCCAATTTCATTAAAGGACCAAAAACGGACAGCTGTGCCATATTGTCACGATCGTCTTAGTGAGGAGACCAAAGGGCAGTGTGGTGTGAATAGATTCTTTTAATGACAAATGAACACGAAGAACACTAAACAAACAAACAAACAACAAAATAATAAGACGACCATGACCGCTATCAATACTGTGTGCAAACATGCAACATCACATAGACAATAACCCACGAGCACAAACTGGAAAATGGCAACCTAAATAGGTTCCCCAATCAGAGACAACGATTAACAGCTGCCTCTGATTGGGAACCAATCCAAAAACACACATACCACCCTCGTCACACCCTGACCTAACCAAAATATATAAAGAAAACAAAGAATACTCAGGTCAGGGCGTGACACATATAAATTGCAAAATAGTTGGGAAGAGATTTTGGTTTATGAATTGATGCGCAAAACAACGCCGGATTCAAAACTTCTAATTGTTCAATTTAAATTACTATTATTATTATTTAAATTACAAAATTCTTGCAACCAATAGAAGGTTAGAGAACAAGTATTTGATACACTGCAGATTTAAACAGCAAACAATGCAGAATTAGGCTGATATCCAGAAAATAGTGGTTCAATTCAACAACCACCTAAAAAGAAGCCATTCCCAAATATTCCATAACAAAGCCATCACCTGCAGAGAGATGAACCTGGAGAAGAGTCCCCTAAGCAAGCTCGTCCTGGGGCTCTGTTCATAAATCTTCGTGGGCACTGTGGTGTGTAATGTTTACTGTTAATTTGTATTGTTTATTTCACCTTTGTTAATTATCTAATTCTGTGGGCCATCATTGTAAATAAGAATTTGTTCTTAAAACTTCTTAAGGCTTGGGGGCAGTATTTTCACGTCTGGATGAAAAGCGTCCCCAAAGTAAACTGCCTGCTACTCAGGCCCAGAAGCTAGGTTATGCATATTACTAGTAGATGTGGATAGTGTCAGGATTTGGCCAGGGTTGTTCCGGTTTTTGGTCACTAGATGCCCCCATTGTGCCGTTTGACCTTTTGTTTTCCCTTGATACCCATTATTATTTGCACCTGTGCCTCGTTTCCCCTGATTGTATTTAAACCCTTTGTTTTCCTCAGTTCTTGGCTCTGTGTTTGTATGTTAGCACCCAGCCCTAGTTCTCTGTGAACCCTTGTTGATCCCGGTGGACTCTTGTGGAATTCTGTTTTTTGTTCTTGTTTGTTTGTTTTTGAGTATCTTTTGAGGCTTTTTGTGCTATACCTTCCACCTTGTGGATTTACCTTTTTGTCTTGGAGGATTACCTTTGTTCTTGTGGAATTCCTTTTGAGGATGTGGAGTTACATGTTTTCCTGAAGAACTTCACTTTTTACTTCATTAAATACACCGTCTCAAGTACTGCTGTGTCTGCCTCATCTTCTGGGTTCTGCCAACTATTCGTGGCTCAGTTGGTTAAGTGACTGCTGTGTCTGCCTCTCACTCTGGAGACCTGGGTTCGTAACCGGGTCCTGACAGATAGAAAACACTCTGAAGTTTCTAATACTATTTGAATGATGTCTGTGAGTATAACATAACTTATTTGGCAGGTGAAACCGTGAGGACAAACATCCAGGAAAATATAAATATTTTGAGGTCAGTGGGTTTTATCCTGTTGAAGATCTTGAGTCCCAATGGGGAACTTTCCCCCCCACGTTCAGCTGGAAGGTGGCGCATGGAACGCAAAAATATTCCTAAAAATATTTAACCTTCACACATTAACAAGTCCATTAGCTCAAATGAAAGATAAACAAGTTGTTTATCTACCCAGCAAGTCAGATTTCTCAAATGTTTTACGGCGAAAACATAGCACATATTTATGTCAAACCACCACCGCAGACATAGCTCATTTGCATAGCCAAGTTGGAAAAAATATGCAATCAACAAACGCAGGATTAAAAGAAATAATTTCACTAACCTGTTGAAATCTTCATCAGATGACAGTAATATAACACGTTACACAGTACATTCATTTTTTTTCAATAATATGCTATATATATCCATAAATCTCTGTTTACAATGATGCATCGTTCAAAAAATGCTACTAAAATGTCAGGAGAAATGAAATAGCTCCGGCAGATAACGTCAGCTAACAAGGAATACACATCATAAACTTTGACTAAATATGCATGTTCTACATATATATAGTTAGATACACTTCTTCTGAATGCAATCGCTGTGTTACATTTATTTTTAACGTTACATGTTTCGTTCACTAGGCTATACTATGAGTCGGCGCTCAAAGTAGCATTATGGCTCCTCTATCTTGGAGTCCACATAAACCCAAATTTACCACATAAATATTCCCTTACCTTTGCTGTTCTTCCATCAAAAGACCTGGAAGGGATTATACTTACCAAAACAGCGTTTAGTTTTCAAGTCTGCATCTTTCGGTTCTCAAAATAGCCTCATTTCGGTCAAAATGTAGGCAAAATTCAAGTGGATGCGCACCAAAACGTCGAAATTATATATTATATGTCAAGTAAACTTGTCAAACTATGTTCATAATTAAGCTTTAACATGTTATAAAGGTGTACAGCAATTGTGAGGACGAAGCAAAACACACACGTCTTTTAATTGATCCTGAAGAAAAGAGAGAGCGGGAGCAGAGCGCGCATAAACGTACACTTTTTTTTGGCGTGACCGAGACCTTTCGGCACGCTCAACGTCTCGTGAGCGCGCGATTCTCACAATGAGAAGCCCCATTGAAAGCAGGCTTCGCGCTGAACACGTAGGAACTGTTCCCAGAGCGGTAGCCTTTTGGGAAGTGCGTTTAAGATGACGTCAAAGTTGGGGCAACTTTTTCCATGACAAGAGAGATTTTGGGAGAATGCATGCCCTGACTCTTCTGCTTTACATAGAGACAAAATTTAAACGTTTTTGGAAGCTTTAGAGTGTTGTCTATTCGATAATATGTTTTATATGCATATATTAGCAACTTTTGACAAAAATGTATCCTGTTTTATATGGGTACCCAATTCCTCCAGAAGGGGCAGTAAACAGGGGGTATCCTTAAATGGATATTATACGGGGATCTGGATTTCTAAGACACTTGTTTGCAGTTCCTATCGCTTCCACTAGATGTCAACAGTCATTAGAAATTGGTTGATGTTATTCCTTTATGTAATGAAGAAGTAGTGCAGTTCCGAACGAGGGTCGAGTGAAGTGTTCTGATTGTTAGAGGCGCACGGCCTCCACTTTGTTTTCGTCCGGTATTGAACACAGTTTATCACGTCTTAAATTATAGCGATTATTTATGTAAAAAATTACCTAAAGTTGTATTAGGAAAGTTGTTTGAAATGTTTGGAACAAGTTTACAGATAACTTACTAGATATTTTGTAGTCATGTTGCGCGAGTTGTAACCGGTGTTTTTCTGGATCAAACGCGCCAAATAAATTGACATTTTGGATATATAACAAAGGAATTAATAGAACAAAAGGTTTGTGATGTTTAAGGGACATTTTGGAGTGCCAACAAAAGAAGATCTTCAAAGTTAAGGCATGAATTATATCGTTATTTCTGCATTTTGTGTCGCACCTGGTGGGTTGAAATATGAATGTCCATGTGTTTGTATGATGGGGCGCTGTCCTCAGATAATCTCATGGTGTGCTTTAGCCGTAAAGCCTTTTTGAAATCTGACACGTTGGCTGGATTAACAACAAGTGTAGCTTTAATTTGGTGTATTGCATGTGTGATTTCAGGAAAGTATTTATAGTAATTCAATTTGAATTTTTGCCGCTCTGCCATTTCACGGGATGTTTTCAAATCGATCTCTTTAACTGATTTAGTTAAATAAAGGTTACATTTAAAATATTTGCTTTGGCAATGTTAACATATATTTCCCATGCCAATAAAGCCCTTAAATTGAAATTGAAATTGAAAATTGAGAGACAGAGAAAATATTAATATAAATTATGTAATCGTCGGAGCAGGCAGATATCATACAAGCTGGGCCCTGGTCAACAGTAGTGCACTGTAAAGGGAATATAACCTGGGCCCTGGTCAACAGTAGTGCACTACAAAGGGAATATAACCTGGGCCCTGGTCAACAGTAGTGCACTACAAAGGGAATATAACCTGGGCCCTGGTCAACAGTAGTGCACTACAAAGGGAATATAACCTGGGCCCTGGTCAACAGTAGTGCACTGTAAAGGGAATTTAACCTGGGCCCTGGTCAACAGTCGTGCACTACAAAGGGAATATAACCTGGGCCCTGGTCAACAGTAGTGCACTACAAAGGGAATATAACCTGGGCCCTGGTCAACAGTAGTGCACTACAAAGGGAATATAACCTGGGCCCTGGTCAACAGTAGTGCACTACAAAGGGAATATAACCTGGGCCCTTGTCAACAGTAGTGCACTACAAAGGGAATATAACCTGGGCCCTGGTCAACAGTAGTGCACTACAAAGGGAATATAACCTGGGCCCTGGTCAACAGTCGTGCACTACAAAGGGAATATAACCTGGGCCCTGGTCAACAGTAGTGCACTACAAAGGGAATTTAACCTGGGCCCTGGTCAACAGTCGTGCACTACAAAGGGAATATAACCTGGGCCCTGGTCAACAGTAGTGCACTACAAAGGGAATATAACCTGGGCCCTGGTCAACAGTAGTGCACTACAAAGGGAATATAACCTGGGCCCTGGTCAACAGTAGTGCACTACAAAGGGAATATAACCTGGGCCCTTGTCAACAGTAGTGCACTACAAAGGGAATAGGGGGCCATGTGGTTATGTAACATGAAATTGGGTATAATTTACTGACTTGCCTAGTTAAATAAAGGTGAAATATATATATTTTTATAAAGGAAATTGGGGAAGTTGTATTCCTGGTTGTAATGCTGGTGAGTTACCGCCACTCTGATGTAATACCACCAAAATAATATATAGTGCAATGTTGCTGAGGAGCTGTAGTCCTGTAGCTCAGTTGGTAGAGCATGGCGCTTGTAACGCCAGGGTAGTGGGTTCGATCCCCGGGACCACCCATACTTAGAATGTATGCACACATGACTGTAAGTCGCTTTGGATAAAAGCGTCTGCTAAATGGCATATATTATTATTATTATTATAGCTAGAAGCAGACCTGCCATGTCTGTCAGCGCCATCTTGTGTATTATAGTGGATTGCTGTGCAGTATTATATAGTGGGTATTATACTGTGTATCATAGTGTGTATTATAGTGTATTGCTGTGCAGTATTATATAGTGGGTATTATATTGTGTATTATAGTGTAGCATCATATAATGTGTTTTATAGTGTAGTATCATATACTGTGTATTATAGTGTAGTGTCATATAGTGTGTTTTATAGTGTAGTATCATATACTGTGTATTATAGTGTAGTGTCATATAGTGTGTTTTATAGTGTAGTATCATATACTGTGTATTATAGTGTAGTGTCATATAGTGTGTTTTATAGTGTAATATCATATACTGTGTATTATAGTGTAGTGTCATATAGTGTGTATTTTAGTGTGTATTATAGTGTAGTATCATATACTGTGTATTATAGTGTGTGTTATAGTGTAGTATCATATAGTGTGTATATTAGTGTGTATTATAGTGTAGTATCATATACTGTGTATTATAGTGTGTGTTATAGTGTAGTATCATATAGTGTGTATTATAGTGTGTGTTATAGTGTAGTATCATATAGTGTGTATTATATAGTGAAGTATCATATGACATGATGTCCCAGTGCTCAATTGGATTCAGGTCTGGGGAACGGGCGGGCCAGTCCATAGCATCAATGCCTTCCTCTTGCAAGAACTGCTGACACACTCCAGCCACATGAGGTCTAGCAATGTCTTGCATTAGGAGGAACCCAGGGCCAACCACACCAGCATATGGTCTCACAAGAGGTCTGAGGATCTCATATGTTACGTTCCCCAGTTGATGTGTTGTAGTTTGTGTATTTGCATGTGTTTATTTCAGGAAATGGCTTCCTGAAATCCCTCAAGCAGCTGATTGGTCGACTCCATGGCTAATTGGAGAGCTGACCCCGCCCCCTCGTTAAGACGCAGCAGTCTCCAATTATCCATTCAATCTGAAGCCATATAAAAGCCAGTGTTCTGTTCAGGAGAGAGAGATTTTTTTGCTGGAGGTAGATTTGCTAGAGATTTTGCTGGGAGTTCATTGCTGAGAGTTGGTATGTTTTGTGAGTTTGTTGCTCAGATAGAGCTTATTTGATGTCCTTTGTTTCTTAGTTTGTTTGTGAAATTGTTTAATATTCTGTTTCATTTGTTCCCAGGGGGGAAGGGGAAGGCACCTAGGGAGTGCTTAGGCAAGAGGCCCGCGGGCATACATATACCCGTAGCATATTCGCTGTCTAGGCACACTAGGTAAGACCTGGGCGGACCACCCCTGTATTTTTGTTAGGGCACCAGGTGGTGCTAAATTAGGTAAGTAGTGGGTAGGCAGGTAAGATAGGAGAGGTGGGGGGCTTTGAGATTAACTTTCTTTGCTTTGGTTCCGTCCAGCCCCTTTTCCCCATATTACCGTGTGAAGGAATAAAGTCCTTGTAAACGGTACCACATTCTGCCTGTTGTCATTCTTACCCAGACCTTTTTCACTTCACGGAGAGTTTAGTTGTAGCAGGGTGTTGCGTTCCCTCTTCATAGAGGCGTGCGTAACAGGTACCTAATGGCAGTCAGGCTACCTCTGGCGAGCACATGGAGGGCTGTGCGGCCCCCCAAAGAAATGCCACCCCACACCATGACTGACCCACCGCCAAACCGGTCATGCTGGAGGATGTTGCAGGCAGCAGAATGTTCTCCACGGCGTCTCCAGACTCTGTCACGTCTGTCACATGTGCTCAGTGTGAACCTGCTTTCATCTGTGAAGAGCACAGGGCGCCAGTGGAGAATTTGCCAATCTTGGTGTTCTCTGGCAAATGCCAAACGTCCTGCACGGTGTTGGGCTGTAAGCACAACCCCCACCTGTGGACGTCAGGCCCTCATACCACCCTCATGGAGTCTGTTTCTGAGCAGACATATCCACATTTGTGGCCTGCTAGAGGTCATTTTGCAGGGCTCTGGCAGTGCTCCTCCTTGCACAAAGGCGGTGGTAGCGGTCCTGCTGCTGGGTTGTTGCCCTCCTACGGCCTCCACGTCTCCTGATGTACTGGCCTGTCTCCTGGTAGCGCCTCCATGCTCTGGACACTACGCTGACAGACACAACAAACCTTTTTGCCACAGCTCGCATTGATGTGCCATCCTGGATGAGCTGCACTACCTGAGCCACTTGTGTGGGTTGTAGACTCCGTCTCATGCTACCGCTAGAGTGAAAGCACCGCCAGCACTCAAAAGTGACCAAAACATCAACCAGGAAGCATAGGAACTGAGAAATGGTCTGTGGTCCCCACCTGCAGAACCACTCCTTTATTGTGGGTGTCTTGCCAATTGCCTATAATTTCCACCTGTTGTCTATTCCATTTGCACAACAGCATGTGAAATTTATTGTCAATCAGTGTTGCTTCCTAAGTGGACAGTTTGATTTCACAGAAGTGTGATTGACTTGGAGTTACATTGTGTTGTTTAAGTGTTCCCTTTATTTTTTTGAGCAGTGTACATTGTTCTCAATGAGAGACACACAATCTATGTTCTTGAGAGAAACTTACCTTGGTATATAGTATGAGATTCTCCAAACTATTTCAGATGATACTTTATAAAAACTGTATAGTAACTCGTTCTTGTGTTCTTCTTCTCCAGACGCTGATGACTCCGGCTGTGTCCTACTCAACACATCAAGAAAGGTAATGATTAGAATGGTTACACACTCCTAGTTTCTGTGATGGAAAATATGATGCCTTCTGGGATAGTAGTTTTTAATGGAAATCTAATGGAAATCTTGGACCCCTCTCCTTTTTATTGTAAATCTGGGACCCCTTGTAACGACGTTCGTCTGTTGTAAGAAGAGAGTCAGACCGAAATGCAGCGTGTAGGTTACTCATGACTTTAATGAATGAAAACGGTACATGAAATAACTGATATAAGAAAACAACAAACGAAACGTGAAACTAATTACAGCCTATCTGGTGACTACAACACAGATACAGGAACAAACACCCACAAAATACAAAGCGAACTCAGGCTGCCTAAATACGGTTCCCAATCCGAGACAACGAGAATCACCTGACTCCAATTGAGAATCGCCTCAGGCAGCCAAGCCTAACTAGACACACCCCTAATCATACACAATCCCAATTAATACAAACCCCAATACGAAACACAACATATAAACCCATGTCACACCCTGGCCTACCCAAACATATACCAAAAACACAAAATACAATGACCAAGGCGTGACACCCCTCTCCTTTTTATTGTAAATCTGGGACCCCTCTCCTTTTTAATGGAAATCTGGGATCCCTCTCCTTTTTAATGGAAATCTGGGATCCCTCTCCTTTTTAATGGAAATCTGGGACCCCTCTCCTTTTTAATGGAAATCTGGGATCCCTCTCCTTTTTATTGTAAATCTGGGACCCCTCTCCTTTTTAATGGAAATCTGGGACCCCTCTCCTTTTTAATGGAAATCTGGGACCCCTCTCCTTTTTAATGGAAATCTGGGACCCCTCTCCTTTTTAATGGAAATCTGGGACCCCTCTCCTTTTTAATGGAAATCTGGGACCCCTCTCCTTTTTAATGGAAATCTGGGACCCCTCTCCTTTTTAATGGAAATCTGGGACCCCTCTCCTTTTTAATGGAAATCTGGGATCCCTCTCCTTTTTAATGGAAATCTGGGATCCCTCTCCTTTTTAATGGAAATCTGGGATCCCTCTCCTTTTTAATGGAAATCTGGGATCCCTCTCCTTTTTAATGGAAATCTGGGACCCCTCTCCTTTTTAATGGAAATCTAATGGAAATCTCATTAAAACTGCTGAATTACCCATTTTGCTTGAACTGCTTTTCAGAATGTATGTTGCCTCCAGTTATCTCATAAAACACAACAACACCAACCCCACTAGGTAAATAGATGAACTATTCCACTATGAGGTTGTCTGATGTTTCTATTCATGACCAGTTTTATCATCTTCGTAGTGCGCCTCAGAACATAGAAGAAATATATTTTTTGCCGTGGCGCCACAGATAAACTGCAGATAGACTGCATCGGAAACACTGTCGGAAACACTGTTCCAATCTGTGATTAAGGTTAGTGTAGCCCGTGTGTGTAACTACCCACCTCCAACAATCCTTCCCTCCCAGTACGTGAAGCTGATGAACTTCGAGGAGGAGGTGAGGGCGCATCGAGACCTGGACGGCTTCCTGGCCAGAGCTAGCATCGTATTGGACGAAACGGCACCGGCGCTAGACGACGTTCTGAAGAGGATGTTGCATCACGTGGGGCAGGACAGCCACACGGCCGAGCCAGGATGCCATTTTGAGGAGGTCATGAGCATGTTGTTCACCGACGCAGGAGCACAGGAGATTAACGGTGAGCAACACACTACATAGCTCTTTATGGGGTCTATATGACAGGTTATAACTGGTTGTGGCAGTTTAATGACAGGTTATGTGCATGTTGTTCACTGACGCAGGACCTCAGGAGGTTAACGGTAAGGAGCTCTATATGAGGTCCCTATGTCAGGTTATAGCAGTCTAATGACAGGTTATTGGTAGGTCATGAGCATGTTGTTCACTGGTGCAGGAGCTCAGAGGATAACAGTGAGCAGCTTTATCCTAATCCTAACCTTGTACAGCTCTCTATGAGGTCTATATGATAGTTTATAACAGAGATGGTGATGGATGGAGGGAGATGTGTTTAAAAATATACTGACAGACATGAGCCATGTTGGAAGGATCAAGGTTCAATGTTGGGCATCCAGGTATTTGTATTTTCCCTCTCTCCCTCTGTCTCTCCCTCTGTCTCTCCCTGTCTCTCCCTCTGTCTCTCACTGACTCTCCCTCTGTCTCTCACTGACTCTCCCTCTGTCTCTCACTGACTCTCCCTCTGTCTCTCACTGACTCTCCCTCTGTCTCTCACTGACTCTCCCTCTGTCTCTCACTGACTCTCCCTCTGTCTCTCACTGACTCTCCCTCTGTCTCTCACTGACTCTCACTGACTCTCCCTCTGTCTCTCTCCCTCTGTCTCTCTCCCTCTGTCTCTCTCCCTCTGTGTCTCTCCCTCTGTGTCTCTCCCTCTGTGTCTCTCCCTCTGTGTCTCTCCCTGACTCTCCCTCTGTGTCTCTCACTGACTCTCCCTCTGTCTCTCACTGACTCTCCCTCTGTCTCTCACTGACTCTCCCTCTGTCTCTCACTGTCTCTCACTGACTCTCCCTCTGTCTCTCACTGACTCTCTCACTGACTCTCTCTCTGTCTCTCTCTCTGTCTCTCCCTCTGTCTCTCCCTCTGTCTCTCCCTCTGTCTCTCTCTCTGTCTCTCTCCCTCTGTCTCTCTCCCTCTGTCTCTCTCCCTCTGTCTCTCTCCCTCTGTCTCTCTCCCTCTGTCTCTCTCCCTCTGTGTCTCTCCCTGTGTGTCTCTCCCTCTGTGTCTCTCCCTGTGTGTCTCTCTCTGTGTGTCTCTCACTGACTCTCCCTCTGTCTCTCCCTCACTGTCTCTCCCTCTGTCTCTCCCTCTGTCTCTCCCCCTGTCTCTCCCTCTGTCTCTCCCTCTGTCTCTCCCCTGTCTCTCCCTCTGTCTCTCCCCCTGTCTCTCCCCCTGTCTCTCCCCCTGTCTCTCCCCCTGTCTCTCCCCTGTCTCTCCCCTGTCTCTCCCCCTGTCTCTCCCCCTGTCTCTCCCCTGTCTCTCCCCTGTCTCTCCCCCTGTCTCTCCCCCTGTCTCTCCCCCTCCCTGTCTCTCCCCCTGTCTCTCCCCCTGTCTCTCCCCTGTCTCTCCCTCTGTCTCTCCCTCTGTCTCTCACTGACTTTCCCTCTGTCTCTCCCTCTGTTTTTTAGAAATGTTTGCTAATTTATAAAAATGAAAAGCTGAAATATAACATTTACATGCAGTAAGTATTCAGACGCTTTACTCAGTACTTTGTTGAAGCACCTTTGGTAGCGATTACAGCCTCCAGCCTTCTTGTGTTTGACACTACAAGCTTGGCACACCTGTATTTGGGGAGTCTCTTCCATTCTTCTCTGCAGATCCTCCCAAGCTCTGTCAGGTTGGATGGGGAGCGTCGCTGCACAACTATTTTCAGGTCTCTCCAGAGATGTTAGATCGGATTCAAGTTCAGCCTCTGGCTGGGCCACTCAAGGACATTCGGATGCTTGTACCGATGCCACGACTGTGTTGTCTTGGCTGTGTGCTTAGGGCCGTTGTCTTGTTGGAAGGTGAACCTTCACCCCAGTCTGAGGTCCTGAGTGCTCTGGAGCAGATTTTCATCAAGGATCTCTGCCCGCTTGACCCTATCCCCTCCTCTCTTCTCCAGACCATTTCCGGAGACCTTCTCCCTTACCTCACCTCGCTCATCAACTCATCCCTGACCGCTGGCTACGTCCCTTCCATCTTCAAGAGAGTGAGAGTTGCACCCCTTCTGAAAAAAACCTACACTCGATCCCTCCGATGTCAACAACTACAGACCAGTATCCCTTCTTTCTTTTCTCTCCAAAACTCTTGAACGTGCCGTCCTTGGCCAGCTCTCCCGCTATCTCTCTCTGAATGACCTTCTTGATCCAAATCAGTCAGGTTTCAAGACTAGTCATTCAACTGAGACTGCTCTTCTCTGTATCACTGAGGCGCTCCGCACTGCTAAAGCTAACTCTCTCTCCTCTGCTCTCATCCTTCTAGACCTATCGGCTGCCTTCGATACTGTGAACCATCAGATCCTCCTCTCCACCCTCTCCGAGTTGGGCATCTCCGGCGCGGCCCACGCTTGGATTGCGTCCTACCTGACAGGTCGCTCCTACCAGGTGGCGTGGCGAGAATCTGTCTCCTCACCACGCGCTCTCACCACTGGTGTCCCCCAGGGCTCTGTTCTAGGCCCTCTCCTATTCTCGCTATACACCAAGTCACTTGGCTCTGTCATAACCTCACATGGTCTCTCCTATCATTGCTATGCAGACGACACACAATTAATCTTCTCCTTTCCCCCTTCTGATGACCAGGTGGCGAATCGCATCTCTGCATGTCTGGCAGACATATCAGTGTGGATGACGGATCACCACCTCAAGCTGAACCTCGGCAAGACGGAGCTGCTCTTCCTCCCGGGGAAGGACTGCCCGTTCCATGATCTCGCCATCACGGTTGACAACTCCATTGTGTCCTCCTCCCAGAGCGCTAAGAACCTTGGCGTGATCCTGGACAACACCCTGTCGTTCTCAACTAACATCAAGGTGGTGGCCCGTTCCTGTAGGTTCATGCTCTACAACATCCGCAGAGTACGACCCTGACTCACACAGGAAGCGGCGCAGGTCCTAATCCAGGCACTTGTCATCTCCCGTCTGGATTACTGCAACTCGCTGTTAGCTGGGCTCCCTGCCTGTGCCATTAAACCCCTACAACTCATCCAGAACGCCGCAGCCCGTCTGGTGTTCAACCTTCCCAAGTTCTCTCACGTCACCCCGCTCCTCCGCTCTCTCCACTGGCTTCCAGTTGAAGCTCGCATCCACTACAAGACCATGGTGCTTGCCTACGGAGCTGTGAGGGGAACGGCACCTCAGTACCTCCAGGCTCTGATCAGGCCCTACACCCAAACAAGGACACTGCGTTCATCCACCTCTGGCCTGCTCGCCTCCCTACCACTGAGGAAGTACAGTTCCCGCTCAGCCCAGTCAAAACTGTTCGCTGCTCTGGCCCCCCAATGGTGGAACAAACTCCCTCACGACGCCAGGACAGCGGAGTCAATCACCACCTTCCGGAGACACCTGAAACCCCACCTCTTTAAGGAATACCTAGGATAGGATAAGTAATCCTTCTCACCCCCCCCCTTTAAGATTTAGATGCACTATTGTAAAGTGACTGTTCTACTGGATGTCATAAGGTGAATGCACCAATTTGTAAGTCGCTCTGGATAAGAGCGTCTGCTAAATGACTTAAATGTAAATGTAATGTAAATCTCTCTGTACTTTGATCAATTCATCTTTCCCTCAATCCTAACTAGTCTCCCAGTCCCTGCCGCTGAGAAACTTCCCCACAGAGGGAGCATATAGAAGGAGGGGAATATGGAAGTAGGGATGGATATAGAAGGAGGGGGGATATAGAGGAAGGGGGCGGGATATAGAGGGAGGGAGGGGTATAGAGGGAGGGAGGGGTATAGAGGGAGGGATGATATAGAGGGAGGGATGATATAGAGGGAGGGATGATATAGAAGGAGGGAGGGATATAGAGGGAGGGATATAGAGGGAGGGATATAGAGGGAGGGATGATATAGAAGGAGGGAGGGATATAGAGGGAGGGATGATATAGAGGAGGGATATAGATGGAGGGAGGGATATAGATGGAGGGAGGGATATAGATGGAGGGAGGGATATAGATGGAGGGAGGGATATAGATGGAGGGAGGGATATAGAGGGAGGGATGATATAGAAGTAGGGATGGATATAGAGGGAGGGATGATATAGAAGGAGGGAGGGATATAGAGGGAGGGATGATATAGAAGGAGGGAGGGATATAGATGGAGGGAGGGATATAGATGGAGGGATGATATAGAGGGAGGGATGATATAGAAGGATGGATGATATAGAGGGAGGGATATAGAGGGAGGGATGATATAGAAGGAGGGAGGGATATAGAGGGAGGGATGATATAGAAGGAGGGAGGGATATAGAGGGAGGGATGATATAGGAGGGAGGGATATAGAAGGAGGGGAATATAGAGGGAGGGATGATATAGAGGGAGGGATGATATAGAAGGAGGGAGGGATATAGAGGGATGGATGATATAGAGGGAGGGATATAGAGGGAGGGATATAGAGGGAGGGATATAGAGGGAGGGATGATATAGAAGGAGGGAGGGATATAGAGGGAGGGATGATATAGAAGGAGGGAGGGATATAGAAGGAGGGGAATATAGAGGGAGGGAGGAATGATATAGAGGGAGGGATGATATAGAAGGAGGGATGATATAGGAGGGAGGGATATAGAGGGAGATTTTGAGGGAGGGAGAGATATAGAAGGAGGGATGATATAGAAGTAGGGATGGATATAGAGGGAGGGATGATATAGAAGGAGGGAGGGATATAGAGGGAGGGATGATATAGAAGGAGGGAGGGATAGAGGGAGGGATATAGAGGGAGGGATGATATAGAAGGAGGGATGATATAGAAGGAGGGAGGGATATAGAGGGAGATTTTGAGGGAGGGAGAGATATAGGAGGGATGATATAGAAGTAGGGATGGATATAGAGGGAGGGATGATATAGAAGGAGGGAGGGATATAGAGGGAGGGATGATATAGAAGGAGGGAGGGATAGAGGGATGGATATAGAGGGAGGGATGGATATAGAGGGAGGGAGAGATATAGAGGGAGGGATGATATAGAAGTAGGGATGGATATAGAGGGAGGGATGATATAGAAGGAGGGAGGGATATAGAGGGAGGGATGATATAGAAGGAGGGAGGGATATAGAGGGAGGGGTGATATAGGAGGGAGGGATATAGAGGAGATTTTGAGGGAGGGAGAGATATAGAAGGAGGGAGCAATATAGAAGGAGGGATGGATATAGAGGGAGGGATGATATAGAAGGAGGGAGGGATATAGAGGGAGGGATGATATAGAAGGAGGGAGGGATATAGAGGGAGGGATGATATAGAAGGAGGGAGGGATATAGAGGGAGGGATGATATAGAAGGAGGGAGGGATATAGAGGGAGGGATGATATAGAAGGAAGGAGGGATATAGAGGGAGATTTTGAGGGAGGGAGAGATATAGAAGGAGGGAGGATATAGAGGGATGGATGATATAGAGGGACGGATATAGAGGGAGGGCAGATATCGAGGGAGGGAAATAGAGGGAGGTAGGATATAGAGGGAGAGAGGGATATGGAGGGAGGGATATAGAGGGAGGGATATAGAAGGAGGGGGGATATAGAGGGAGGGAAGGAGGGATATAGAGGGAGGTAGGATATAGAGGGAGTGAGGGATATAGAGGGAAGGATTATATAGAAGGAGGGAGGGATATAGAGGGAGATTTTGAGGGAGGGAGAGATATAGAAGGAGGGAGGATATAGAGGGATGGATGATATAGAAGGAGGGACGGATATAGAGGGAGGGCGGATATCGAGGGAGGGAAGGAGGGAAATAGAGGGAGGTAGGATATAGAGGGAGAGAGGGATATGGAGGGAGGGATATAGAGGGAGGGATATAGAGGGAGGGAAGGAGGGATATAGAGGGAGGTAGGATATAGAGGGAGTGAGGGATATAGAGGGAGGGATTATATAGAGGGGGAGATATAGAAGGAGGGATAAAGCAGGAGGAGGATATAGAGGGAGGGAAGGAGGGATATAGAGGGAGGTAGGATATAGAGGGAGGTAGGATTTAGAGGGAGGGAGGGAGGGATATGAAAGGAGGTAGGATATAGAGGGAGGGATATAGAAGGAGGGGGATATAGAGGGAGGGATATAGGAGGGGATATAGAGGGAGGGAGGATATAGAGGGAGGTAGGATATAGAAGGAGGGGGGTATAGAGGGAGGGAGGGATCTAGAGGGAGGTAGGATATAGAGGGAGTGATGATATAGAGGAGGGATGATATAGAGTGAGGGATATAGAAGGAGGGGATATAGAGGGAGGAAAGGAGGGATATAGCGGGAGGTAGGATATAGAGGGAGGAGGGATCTAGAGGGAGGGAGGGATATAGAAGGAGGGGGATATAGAGGAGGGAAGGAGGGATATAGAGGGAGGTAGGATATAGAAGGAGGGGGATATAGAGGAAGGGGCGGGATATAGAGGGAGGGAGGAAGGGATATAGAGGGAGGGAGGATAGGGAGGGAAGGAGGGATATAGAGTGAGGTAGGATATAGAGGGAGGGAGGGATATAGAGGGAGGGAGGGATATAGGAGGGAGGGATATAGAAGGAGAGGGGATATAGTGGGAGGGAGGGAGGGATATGGAAGGAGGGAGGATATAGAGGGAGGGAGGGATATAGATGGAGGGAGGGAGGGATATAGAGGGAGGGATATAGAGGGAGGTAGGATATAGAGGGAGGGAGGGATATAGAGGGAGGGAGGGATATAGAGGGAGGGAGGGATATAGAGGGAAGGAGGATATAGAAGGAGGAGGATATAGTGGGAGGGAGGATATAGTGGGAGGGATATAGAGGGAGGGATATAGAGGGGAAGGATATAGAGGGGGATATAGAGGGAGTGATATATAGGGAGGGGTGATATAGAGGGAGGGAAGGAGGGATATAAAGGGAGGGGGATATAGAGGGAGCGAAGGGGGATATAGAGGGAGGGAGGGATATAGAGGGTGGAAGGGATATAGAAGGAGGGGGATATCGAGGGAGGGAAGGAGGGATATAGACGGAGGTAGTATATAGAGGGAGGGATATAGAGGGAGGGAAGGAGGGATATAGAGGGTGGTAGGATATAGAGGGAGGGATATAGAGGGAGGGATGGATATAGAAGGAGGGAGGATATAGAGGGAGGGAGGGATGTGGAAGGAGAGAGAATATAGAGGCAGGGAGGGAGGGATATAGGGGAGGGAGGGAGGGATATAGAGGGAGGAAGGGATATGGAAGGAGGGAAGATATAGAGGGAGGGAGAGATATGGAAGAAGGGAGGATATAGAGGGAGGGAGGGAGGGATATAGGAGGGAGGGATATAGAGGGGGGTGATATAGAGGGAGGGAGAGATATGGAAGAAGGGAGGATATAGAGGGAAGGATATAGGAGGGAGGGATATAGAGGGGGGGTGATATAGAGGGAGGGAGGGATATAGGGATTGTTTTAGAGCCTAATAATGATGGTCTGCCACTGGAAAACTAGTCCAGTCCACTGGAGACCTAGTCCAGTCCACTGGAAACCTAGTCCAGTCCACTGGAAACCTAGTCCAGTCCACTGGAAACCTAGTCCAGTCCACTGGTTGTATCAAGGCCCTTATTGAACTTTGTTTAAATCTTTATTCAATGTGTTGAATATCTTAGGGAGTGAGGGAATTATTATTGTGTTTGTTCATGTCTCAATTAATCCCATAAGGGACTGGCGATTTGACACGAAAATAAAATGTCATTTTCATTCATAACTGGTTACTTTGTGAACACCACCACCCTCCTCTAACCAGCTTTCTGTCCCCCCCTGCAGCCCACCTGGTGTCAGAGACCATCCAGGGAGTAACAGCCACTGCCACCGGGGTCCAATACCAACAATCCTGGCTATGTATCCTGTAAGTCAGGGTTCCCCAACAATCCTGGTTATGTATCCTGTAAGTCAGGGTTCCCCAACAATCCTGGTTATGTATCCTGTAAGTCAGGGTTCCCTAACAATCCTGGTTCTGTATCCTGTAAGTCAGGGTTCCCTAACAATCCTGGTTATGTATCCTGTAAGTCAGGGTTCCCTAACAATCCTGGTTATGTATCCTGTAAGTTAGGGTTCCCTAACAATCCTGGTTATGTATCCTGTAAGTCAGGGTTCCCTAACAATCCTGGTTCTGTATCCTGTAAGTCAGGGTTCCCCAACAATCCTGGTTATGTATCCTGTAAGTCAGGGTTCCCTAACAATCCTGGTTATGTATCCTGTAAGTCAGGGTTCCCCAATCATTATGTATCCTGTAAGTCAGGGTTCCCCAACAATCCTGATTATGTATTATGGCAAAGAAGGGGGTCGAGTGATAAATGGAGAGCAGAACTAATAAACGGGCTCTGCCCGATCACTCAAATGGCCACCCCTGTCAGAACTACAGATCACAAAATGGCCGACCACCAAAACTACAATTCCCAGAAGCAAGGGGAACCCTCAGAAGGTGGAGCCGACCCACAGATAAAGGGTCAAGAAAAACCAGGAAGAGGGAGAGAGAGTGCTGGAAGGATCTATGAGCAATAGAGAAAGAGACAATAGAGATTGGCTGGATTGTTTTGGACTTACCTGTTGGCGTTTGGACCTGGACCTACCGAGAACCCGATTCGTGTACCGAACCCTGCTATCCTTGACCTCGCCTACGGCCTGGGTGGACCAGGACCGAGAAACAAACACACAGGTACTGTCCTGTTCGAAAGAACTCTCATTCTTGGGTGATTTGGTGGCAGTTTGTTTACCACTTAGTTTGTGACAAACGCTCCTAACCTTGCCACACGTGGTGGAGGACGTGGACTAAGATGCCACTGGTTAGGTTTGTGGCTTTGTTTGGTTAGGACAGTTACTCAGGAAAATTAATATGGAGGGAGCCATACAGGCCCTGTTACAAGTGGCGGCCGCCCAACAAGAGGCAACTAGAGCTCAACAAATAGCTCATCAGGATGCAATGCGAATGTATCAGAACACGTTACAGGTCCAGCATCGCACCAACCAGCTGCTCAGAGAAGAGCAAGAGAGAAACACCCGGGAGTTAAGAGAAGGCCTAAAGGGGCTAGCGGACCAATTTGGGGATCAATTACCAGCTGCAAATACCCAGAGGAGGGCCAATCATTTTCTTCAATAAATGACGGCGCAGGATGATGTGGAAGCATATCTTACCACCTTCGAAAGGACGGCAGAGAAGTGGCCGAAAGAAGAATGGGCAGGGCTTCTGGCACCATACCTGGCAGGGGACGCTCAAAAAGCATAATTCGACCTGGAGTTGAAAGATGCACAGGATTACGATAAACTAAAGGGAGAGATCCTGATTAGACTGGGAGTGACCGATACCGTGAGGGCACACCGCTTCCACCAGTGGTCCTACCGACCGGGACAACCCCCACGAACACAGATGTTCGACTTGATTCACCTGGCATGGAAATGGTTGCGACCCGAGACCCGGTCATCCGCCGAGATCGTCAAGACCATCGTACTCAACTAGTTTCAGCAAGGTCTACCCCAAGAAGTGAGACAAAGGGTTGGCCAGAACGAGGTACTTTCCGCCGACCATCTCGTGGGCCTGGTTGAACGGCAGGAACAGCTGAGCAGGCACAGGAGGAAAGATTCCCGTTCCCCAGGCATGGGCGAACCAGCGGACAGGGTAAGGCTGTCCCAACATATAGAGGGGGAAGAGAGCAGCATGGGGCCATGAGGAAAGAATCAGAATCAGGCCGAGACACTAAGGGAAAAAACGGAAACCGGGACTGGGTGTCGAGGGGGTCTCCCCCCGAACCCCTATTATCTGTTACAATTGTAATCAACCGGGACATATTGCAGCCTACTGCCCTATTAAAGAAGAGCCAATGCAATGTAACCTTGGTGAAAATGAAGATGATATACGGTATGCATGTCCTGTTGTAACCACTGTACTTGAAAGATCAAGAAACAAACATATGTGCAGGGTGAAGGTTGAAGGGAAAGAGGTTGAAGCACTGCTGGATTCCGGTAGTATGCTAACCCTGGTCGTTGCAGGCCTAGTGCCGAATCATAAACTGGATACAAGACAGGATATCAGTGTTACATGCATTCATGGGGATACCCGTCTGTACCCCACGGCCTTAGTGAGCATACAAACAGAGGACGGTCTGCTGGATTATGAGGTCGACGTGGTCCCAAAGATGCCATATGATGTAATATTGGGTAGAGACTTTCCTAACTTTGCGAAGTTAGGCCACAAGAATGGCATATTTGAGAATTCAACAACCCTGACCAAGCAGGAAGAAGCATGGGGCCTTCAACCAAAGCCAAGAAAAGAGATCTCCCAGGGGACAACATCACAGGTGCTAGTAGGGGAGGAGGAGGATGAAGTGGCAAACCTCGCTGATAACGAACAACTCGGTACTAGTGGGGCGATCTGAATCCAGAGGACGACGATCTAGAACCAGCAGACCTGGCAGGGTCCTTATTTCGGGACGGCCCAAAACCAGGATCCAACCCTGCAGCAAGCCAGAGCAGATGTGCAGGTCATAGATGGTACTCCCATAAATGTTGTGATGATGCCTAATAGTTTTCCCCAATTCATCATGAAAAAGGGTTTGGTGTACAGAGTCTCGAAAATAGGGGTTGATGTGGTGGAAGAGTTGTTGGTTCCCACCCAGTACCGGAGGACAGTACTGGATCTAGCTCATGGGCACATTCTGGGTGGATACCTTGGTATCGATAAAACCAGAGACCGGATTGTAAGGAGGTTTTACTGGCCAGGAATTCAAGCTGAAGTGGCTCGGCATTGTGGAGAGTGCCCAGAGTGCCAGTTAACAGCACCCCGACCAGCTGTTAGAAGCCCATTAGTGCTACTCCCCATAATCAAAACGCCATTTGAGAGGATAGCGATGGATTTAGTGGGCCCACTACCCAAATCCGCCAGAGGGCACCAATACATTCTGGTCATTCTAGATTATGCCACTCGCTACCCAGAAGCCATTCCCCTTCGTACGATGGCTTCCAAAAATATCGCAAAGGAATTAGTGCTCTTGTTCACCAGGGTAGGGATTCCAAAGGAGATCCTTACCGACCAGTGGACCCCCCTTTATGTCCCGCCTAATGGCGGACCTTTGTAAACTGTGGCAGGTGAAACAGTAGAGGACATCGGTTTACCATCCTCAGACGGATGGGCTGGTTGAGAGATTCAATTGGACCCTGAAGTCAATGCTCAGGAAGGTAATCGATAAGGATGGGAAAAACTGGGATTGCATGTTGCCGTATCTGATGTTTGCCATTAGAGAGGTTCCTCAAGCCTCGCTGGGGTTTTCTCCCTTTGAGAAAATATTTCACCCACTCTGTCCCCAGCACAAGTACAGGAAGTAAAGACCCTGATCCAGAAAAACAGAGATGTGTTTTCAGAGGTACCTGGCCGAACTGAGGTTACAGCTCATGATATCATGTCCCTACCAGGGAGAAAAGTGGGCATGAGGCCATATCGGGTACCTGAGGCTCGACAGGCCGCGATTAGAGCGGAGACGGAGAAAATGTTGACAGCTGGAGTGATCGAAGAGTCACATAGTGAGTGGTCTAGCCCAATTGTGATGGTCTCCAAGCCCGATGGGTCTTTGCGGTTCTGTAACGACTTTCGGAAGGTAAATTAAATCTCCAAGTTTGATGCCTACCCCATGCCCCGAGTAGATTAACTACTGGAGAAAATTTGTAATGCTCGGTACATTACGACCCTTGATCTGACAAAAGGGTACTGGCAAATTCCTCTGACCCCCAGGGCCAAAGAAAAGACAGCCTTTGCACCACCTGACGGTTTGTTGCAATACACAGTCATGCCATTCGGCTTACACGGGGCCCCAGCCACCTTTCAACGGCTCATGGACAAAGTCCTAAAACCGCACAAAGCATACGCTGCAGCTTATTTAGATGAGAAAGTTGAGAAAGAGGCGCTGGCAGTAAAGTGGGCTCTAGAAAGCCTGAAGTACTACCTGCTGGGGCGCCACTTCACCCTCATCAGTGACCATGCCCCACTCACCTGGATGCATAGGGCTAAAGAGAAGAACGCTCGGGTGATGCGGTGGTTTTTGAGTCTCCAACCGTTTCATTTTGACTTGAAACACAGAGCAGGGAAGGAAATGGGAAACGTGGATGTGTTATCCCGCATGCATGCATATTTTGCTGCGGTAGCCCGACCTAGGGGGTCGGATCTAGGGGGAGAGATGTGTGGCAAAGAAGGGGGTTGAGTGATAAATGGCAGATATGTGAGAGCAGAACTAATAAACGGGCTCTGCCCGATCACTAAAATGGCCACCCCTGTCAGAACTACAGATCACAAAATGGCCCATTTGTCCCAGAAGCAAGGGGAACCCTCAGAAGGTGGAGCCAACCCACAGATAAAGGGTCAAGTAAAACCAGGAAGAGGGAGAGAGAGGGCTGGAAGGATCTATGAACAATAAAGAAAGAGACAATAGAGATTGGCTGGATTGTTTTGGACTTACCTGTTGGCGTTTGGACCTGGACCTACCGAGAACCCGATTCGTGTACCGAACCCTGCTATCCTTGACCTCGCTTACGGCCTGGGTGGACCAGGACGGAGAAACAAACACACAGGTACTGTCCTGTTCGAAAGAACTCTCATTCTTGGGTGATTTGGTGACAGTTTACCACTTAATTTGTGACAAACGCTCCTAACCTTGAAGAGGTTTGCCACAGTATCCTGTAAGTCGGGGTTCCCTAACAATCCTGGCTATGTATCCTGTAAGTCAGGGTTCCCCAACTAGTGTCTCGCGGGTGATTTTAGAATTCAAGGCATTCTTAACCAACATGGCTACCACAGCATTCTGCAGTGGTACGCCATACCATCTGGTTTGCTCTTAGTGGCCCTTACACCTCCAGTCTGTGTAAGGGCTATTTTACCAAGGAGGGGGATGAAGTGCTGCATCAGATGACCTGGCCTCAACAATCACCTGACCTCAACCCAATTGAGATGGTTTGGGATGGGTTGGACCGCAGAGTGGGTCTCCCGAGTGGCGCAGCAGTCTAAGGCACTGCATCTCAGTGCTAGATGCGTCACTACATACCCTGGTTCGATTCCAGGCTGTATCACAAGCTGTAATTGGAAGTCCCATAGGGCGGTGCACAATTGGCCTAGCGTCATCTGGGTTTGACTGGGATAGGTCATTGTAAATAAGAATTTGTTCTTAAAACTGACTTGCCTAGATAAATAAAGGTTAAATTAAAAAATTAAAAATCTACCAACAAGTGCTCAGCATATGTGGGAACTCCTTCAATGGCCTTGGAAGAGCATTCCAGGTGAAGCTGGTTGAGAGAATGCCAAGAGTGTGCAAAGCTGTCATCAAGGCAAAGGGTGGCTTGACACTTTTCTGGTTAGTACATGATTCCATATGTGTTATTTTATAGTTTTGATGTCTTCATTTATTATTCTACAATGTAGAAAAGAGTACAAATAAAGAAAAGCCTTTGAATGAGTAGGTGTGTCCAAACTGGTACTGTAGGTGTGTCCAAACTGGTACTGTAGGTGTGTCCAAACTGGTACTGTAGGTGTGTCCAGACTGGTACTGTAGGTGTGTCCAGACTGGTACTGTAGGGGCTGAATACTTATTGACTCAAGAAATTTCAGATTTTCATATGTAATTCATATGTACCTGTAGGACCTGTTAGACACAGAGACCTGTAAGACACAGGGACCTATAAGACACAGGGACCTGTAAAACACAGGGACCTATAAGACACAGGGACCTATAAGACACAGGGACCTGTAAGACACAGGGACCTGTAAGACACAGGGACCTGTAAGACACAGGGACCTATAAGATACAGGGACCTATAAGATACAGGGACCTATAAGACACAGGGACCTATAAGATACAGGGACCTATAAGACACAGGGACCTATAAGATACATGGGGCCTATAAGACACAGGGACCTGTAAGACACAGGGACCTGTAAGACACAGGGACCTATAAGAGACAGAGACCTGTAAGACACAGGGACCTATAATATACAGGGACCAAATAAGACACAGAGACCTGTAAGACACAGGGACCTGTAGGGCCTGTAAGACTCAGATACCTGTAAGACACAGGGACCTATAAGACACAGGGACCTATAAGACACAGGGACCTATAAGACACAGGGACCTATAAGACACAGGGACCTATAAGACACAGAGACCTATAAGATACAGGGACCTATAAGACACAGGGACCTGTAGGGCCTGTAAGACACAGGGACCTATAAGACACAGGGACCTGTAGGGCCTGTAAGACACATGGACCTATAAGACACAGGGACCTATAAGACACAGGGACCTATAAGACACAGGGACCTATAAGACACAGGGACCTATAAGACACAGGGACCTGTAAGACACGGGGACCTGTAAAACACAGGGACCTAAAAGACACAGGGACCTAAAAGACACAGGGACCTGTAAAACACAGGGACCTGTAAAACACAGGGACCTATAAGATACAGGGACACCGGTGAAGTGTGAGCTTTTTGAACTTGCAAACCATGAGATGCTTTTTTAAAACACCAAGTTCATGATGGGGCATAACATTCCATCACTCTTGGGAACTAAGAAGTACCTGCTGTGCCAAACGCTCTGCACTTCTGAGACGGAGTCCACCCAAATAGCCTGCTTTGAAGATGATGTGTTATAACCTGTGTGATGTGTTATAACCTTGGTATGATGTGTAATAACCTCGGTATGATGTGTTATAACCTGTGTGATGTGTTATAACCTCGGTATGATGTGTTATAACCTGTGTGATGTGTAATAACGTGTGTGATGTGTTATAATGTGTTTGTGTAATAACCTCGGTATGATGCGTTATAACCTGTATGATGTGTTATAACCTGTATTATGTGTTATAACCTGTGTGATGTGTAATAACCTGTGTGATGTGTTATAACCTGTGTGATGTGTTATAATGTGTTTGTGTTATAACCTCGGTATGATGTGTTATAATGTGTTTGTGTAATAACCTCGGTATTATGTGTAATAACCTGTATGATGTGTTATAACCTGTGTGATGTGTAATAACCTGTGTGATGTGTAATAACCTGTGTGATGTGTTATAATGTGTTTGTGTTATAACCTCGGTATTATGTGTAATAACCTGTATGATGTGTTATAACCTGTGTGATGTGTAATAACCTGTGTGATGTGTAATAACCTGTGTGATGTGTTATAATGTGTTTGTGTTATAACCTCGGTATGATGTGTTATAATGTGTTTGTGTAATAACCTCGGTATGATGTGTTATAACCTGTGTGATGTGTAATAACCTGTGTGATGTGTAATAACCTGTGTGATGTGTTATAATGTGTTTGTGTTATAACCTCGGTATGATGTGTTATAATGTGTTTGTGTTATAACCTCGGTATGATGTGCTATAACCTGTGTGATGTGTAAAAACCTGTGTGATGTGTAATAACCTGTGTGATGTGTAATAACCTCTGTGTGATGTGTTATAACCTGTGTGATGTGTTATAACCTCGGTATGATGTGTTATAACCTGTGTGATGTGTAATAAACTGTGTGATGTGTAATAACCTCTGTATGATGTGTTATAATGTGTTGTGTTATAACTGATGTGTAATAACGGTATGATGTGTTATAACCTGTGTGATGTGTAATAACCTGTGTGATGTGTTATAATGTGTTTGTGTAATAACCTCTGTATGATGCGTTATAACCTGATGATGTTTATAACCTGTGTGATGTGTAATAACCTGTGTGATGTGTTATAACCTGTGTGATGTGTTATAACCTCGGTATGATGTGTTATAACCTGTGTGATGTATAATAACCTGTGTGATGTGTTATAATGTGTTTGTGTAATAACCTGTATGATGTGTAATAACCTGTGTGATGTGTTATAACCTGTGTGATGTGTAATACGATGTGTGATGTGTTATAATGTGTTTGTGTAATAACCTCGGTATGATATAAAACAAATAAATAAATAAACATGCCCCATTCAAGAAATTTAGAACCAGGAACAGATATAGCCCTTGGTTCTCCCCAGACCTGACTGCCCTTAACCAACACAAAAACATCCTATGGCGTTCTGCATTAGCATCGAACAGCCCCAGTGATATGCAGCTGTTCAAGGAAGCTAGAAACCATCATACACAGGCAGTTAGAAAAGGCAAGGCTAGCTTTTTCAAGCAGAAATTGGCTTCCTGCAACACTAACTCAAAAAAGTTCTGGGACACTGTAAAGTCCATGGAGAATAAGAACACCTCCTCCCAGCTGCCCACTGCACTCAAGATAGGAAACACTGTCACCACTGATAAATCCACCATAATTGAGAATTTCAATAAGCATTTTTCTACGGCTGGCCATGCTTTCCACCTGGCTACTCCTACCCCGGCCAACAGCACTGCACCCCCAACTGCAACTCACCCAAGCCTTCTCCATTTCTCCTCCCAAATCCGTTCAGCTGATGTTCTAAAAGAGCTGCAAAATCTGGACCCCTACAAATCAGCCGGGCTAGACAATCTGGACCCTTTCTTTCTAAAATTATCTGCCAAAATTGTTGCCACCCCTATTATTAGCCTGTTCAACCTCTCTTTCGTGTCGTCTGAGATTCCCAAAGATTGGAAAGCAGCTGCGGTCATCCCCCTCTTCAAAGGGGGGGGACACTCTTGACCCAAACTGCTACAGACCTATATCTATCCTACCATGCCTTTCTAAGGTCTTCGAAAGCCAAGTCAACAAACAGATTACCAACCATTTCGAATCTCACCATACCTTCTCTGCTATGCAATCTGGTTTCAGAGCTGGTCATGGGTGCACCTCAGCCACGCTCAAGGTTCTAAACGATATCTTAACCGCCATCGATAAGAAACATTACTGTGCAGCCGTATTCATTGATCTGGCCAAGGCTTTCGACTCTGTCAATCACCACATCCTCATCGGCAGACTCGACAGCCTTGGTTTCTCAAATGATTGCCTCGCCTGGTTCACCAACTACTTCTCTGATAGAGTTCAGTGTGTCAAATCGGAGGGTCTGCTGTCCGGACCTCTGGCAGTCTCTATGGGGGTGCCACAGGGTTCAATTCTTGGACCGACTCTCTTCTCTGTATACATCAATGAGGTCGCTCTTGCTGCTGGTCAGTCTCTGATCCACCTCTACGCGGACGACACCATTCTGTAAACTTCTGGCCCTTCTTTGGACACTGTGTTAACAACCCTCCATGCAAGCTTCAATGCCTACAACTCTCCTTCCGTGGCCTCCAATTGCTCTTAAATACAAGTAAAACTAAATGCATGCTCTTCAACCGATCGCTACCTGCACCGCCTGTCCAACATCACTACTCTGGACGGCTCTGACTTAGAATACGTGGACAACTACAAATACTTAGGTGTCTGGTTAGACTGTAAACTCTCCTTCCAGACCCATATCAAACATCTCCAATCCAAAGTTACATCTAGAATATGCTTCCTATTTCGAAACAAAGCATCCTTCACTCATGCTTCCAAACATACCCTTGTAAAACTGACCATCCTACCAATCCTCGACTTTGGCGATGTCATTTACAAAATAGCCTCCAATACCCTACTCAACAAATTGGATGCAGTCTATCACAGTGCCATCCGTTTTGTCACCAAAGCCCCATATACTACCCACCATTGCGACCTGTACGCTCTCGTTGGCTGGCCCTCGCTTCATACTCGTCGCCAAACCCACTGGCTCCATGTCATCTACAAGACCCTGCTAGGTAAAGTCCCCCCTTATCTCAGCTCGCTGGTCACCATAGCATCTCCCACCTGTAGCACACGCTCCAGCAGGTATATCTCTCTAGTCACCCCCAAAACCAATTCTTTCTTTGGCCGCCTCTCCTTCCAGTTCTCTGCTGCCAATGATTGGAACGAACTACAAAAATCTCTGAAACTGGAAACACTTATCTCCCTCGCTAGCTTTAAGCACCAACTGTCAGAGCAGCTCACAGATTACTGCACCTGTACATAGCCCACCTATAATTTAGCCCAAACAACTGCCTCTTTCCCAACTGTATTTAATTTATTTATTTATTTTGCTCCTTTGCACCCCATTATTTTTATTTCTACTTTTAACATTCTTCCATTGCAAAACTACCATTCCAGTGTTTTACTTGCTATATTGTATTTACTTTGCCACCATGGCCTTTTTTGCTTTTACCTCCCTTCTCACCTCATTTGCTCACATCGTATATAGACTTGTTTATACTGTATTATTGACTGTATCTTTGTTTTACTTCATGTGTAACTCTGTGTCGTTGTAACTCTGTGTCGTTGTCGAACTGCTTTGATTTATCTTGGCCAGGTCGCAATTGTAAATGAGAACTTGTTCTCAACTTGCCTACCTGGTTAAATAAAGGTGTTCTCAACTAGCCTACCTGGTTAAATAAAGGTGTTCTCAACTAGCCTACCTGGTTAAATAAAGGTGTTCTCAACTAGCCTACCTGGTTAAATAAAGGTGTTCTCAACTAGCCTACCTGGTTAAATAAAGGTGTTCTCAACTAGCCACCTGGTTAAATAAAGGTGTTCTCAACTAGCCACAGCTGCAATTAAAGTCTCCAAACGTCATGTCTGTATCTCAGCGGCCTCAGAACTGGGGAATGATGTGAAGTCCGTTATGTCATATCCTGGCCCCACTCTGGTAACTTGTCACCCTCATGCTGGCCCCACTCAAAATGGTAACTATGGTATTCTCATCCTGGCCCCACTCAAAATGGTAACTATCTCACCCTCATCCTGGCCCCACTCAAAATGGTAACTATGGTATCTCTCATTCTGGCCCCACTCAAAATGGTAACTATGGTATTCTCATCCTGACTCAAAATGGTAACTATGGTATTCTCATTCTGGCCCCACTCAAAATGGTAACTATGGTATTCTCATTCTGGCCCCATCAAAATGGTAACTATGGTATTCTCATCCTGGCCCCACTCAAAATGGTAACTATGTCACCCTCATCCTGGCCCCACTCAAAATGGTAACTATGGTATTCTCATCCTGGCCCCACTCAAAATGGTAACTATCTCACCCATCCTGGCCTGGCCCCACCCCACTCAAAATGGTAACTATCTCACCCTCATCCTGGCCCCACTCAAAATGGTAACTATGTCACCCTCATCCTGGCCCCACTCAAAATGGTAACTATGTCACCCTCATCCTGGCCCCACTCAAAATGGTAACTATTTCACCCTCATGCTGGCCCCACTCAAAATGGTAACTATGTCACCCTCATCCTGGCCCCACTCAAAATGGTAACTATGTCACCCTCATGCTGGCCCCACTCAAAATGGTAACTATGTCACCCTCATGCTGGCCCCACTCAAAATGGTAACTATGTCACCCTCATCCTGGCCCCACTCAAAATGGTAACTATGTCACCCTCATGCTGGCCCCACTCAAAATGGTAACTATGTCACCCTCATCCTGGCCCCACTCAAAATGGTAACTATGTCACCCTCATGCTGGCCCAACTCAAAATGGTAACTATTTCACCCTCATGCTGGCCCCACTCAAAATGGTAACTATGTCACCCTCATTCTGGCCCCACTCAAAATGGTACTATGGTATTCTCATCCTGGCCCCACTCAAAATGGTAACTATGTCACCCTCATTCTGGCCCCACTCAAAATGGTACTATGGTATTCTCATCCTGGCCCCATTCAAAATGGTAACTATGTCACCCTCATTCTGGCCCCACTCAAAATGGTACTATGGTATCCATCATGGCCCCACTCAAAATGGTAACTGGCCCCCACTCAAAATGGTAACTATGTCATCCTCATCCTGGCCCCACTCAAAATGGTAACTATGTCACCCTCATCCTGGCCCCACTCAAAATGGTAACTATTTCACCCTCATGCTGGCCCCACTCAAAATGGTAACTATGTCACCCTCATCCTGGCCCCACTCAAAATGGTAACTATGTCACCCTCATTCTGGCCCCACTCAAAATGGTACTATGGTATTCTCATCCTGGCCCCACTCAAAATGGTAACTATGTCAAAATGGTAACCTCATTCTGGCCCCACTCAAAATGTTAACTGTGTCACCCTCATCCTGGCTCCACTCAAAATGGTAACTATGTCACCCTCATCCTGGCCCCACTCAAAATTGTAACTATGGCATTCTCTTCCTGGCCCCACTCAAAATTGTAACTATGGCATTCTCATCCTGGCCCCACTCAAAATGGTAACTATTTCACACTCATCCTGGCCCCACTCAAAATTGTAACTCTGGCATTCTCATCCTGGCCCCACTCAAAATTGTAACTATGGCATTCTCATCCTGGCCCCACTCAAAATTGTAACTTTGCCATCTTTTACAAACCCTATCATTTCCGTCCAGCTTTTCCTTTATGCTTCAGTCTTATGGTCTCATCTCAACCCCCTTTTCCTTCTCAAATGTGTCTGCTCTTTGCCCCCCTTATAGTTATCCTCTTCTCTAGAGCTGGGTGATATAAAGCCATATCATGATAAATTTCCTAATTTATTGTGATAACGATAAATCTGTGATAAATTATGATAAATTATTTGGGGGGGGGTGCTAGAGCTGGCAGATATGGGCATAAGGTTATATTGCAATAAATATTACTATTTTGCTCGATAATAACAAATACAACAATATATACAATGTCTATATAATTTGTATGGACAGTTGCTTTACATTAGCAGCAGGGCTCTAGACCATTTTATTCCAGTGCCAGGTAAGACAACTGAGATGGAAGCCTATGATTCAGAAAGTAAGCTATTTCATCTAACAACCTGTCAAAATAGAATTCAAAATGATCAGATTTCTATAACTGCCATCGGCCCAAAAATATTCCCCCCAAAAAATAAACATCCTGCTCCATCCCTGACTAAAACCATTGCTCAGTTGTCAGAATTATAAAATCACACATGGAAAAACATTTAGAGGTTGTTTACCTGTTTTCTAACAGCTATTACTAACTTAAGGGGCCAAGACAAATGTGGCGAATGGCGTTGATAACCAGATGCTAATGCGTCTCTTTCCTCACTGAATGAATGTTGTCAACTGATGAATGGCCGATAGAAACCAGATAGACCAGACCTGGTCCCCATCATTACACACACCTGGTCTCCATCATTACACACACCTGGTCCCCATCATTACACTAGTCACCATCTAGTCACCATCATTACATCACACACATCTGGTCCCCATCATTACCCCACACACCTGGTCTCCATCATTACACACACCTGGTCTCCATCATTACACACACCTGGTCCCCATCATTACACACACCTAGTCCCCATCATTACACACATCTAGTCACCATCATTACACACCCCTGGTCCCCATCATTACACACACCTGGTCTCCATCATTACACACATCTGGTCTCCATCATTACACACACCTGGTCCCCATCATTACACACACCTGGTCTCCATCATTACACACATCTAGTCACCATCATTACACACACCTGGTCCCCATCATTACACACACCTGGTCTCCATCATTACACACACCTGGTCTCCATCATTACACACACCTGGTCTCCATCATTACACACACCTGGTCTCCATCATTACACACACCTGGTCCCCATCATTACACACACCTGGTCCCCATCATTACACACATCTAGTCACCATCATTACACACACCTGGTCCCCATCATTACACACATCTAGTCACCATCATTACACACACCTGGTCCCCATCATTACACACACCTGGTCTCCATCATTACACACACCTGGTCTCCATCATTACACACACCTGGTCCCCATCATTACACACACCTGGTCTCCATCATTACACACATCTAGTCACCATCATTACACACACCTGGTCCCCATCATTACACACACCTGGTCTCCATCATTACACACATCCATTACACACACCTGGTCTCCATCATCATTACACACACCTGGTCCCCATCATTACACACACCTGGTCTCCATCATTACACACACCTGGTCTCCATCATCATTACACACACCTGGTCCCCATCATTACCCCATCATTACACATCATTAGTCACCACAGGTCAACAACCTTACACAAGACACAGGGAAAAGAGGACTGGTCCCAGTGGAGCAAGTCATTACATCACCACAAACTGGTCCAAGCACACCAAGACAGTCATTGACAAAACCTATACCACCTCAGGTCCCCAAATCATTACAGCTGCAACATCGAGAGCATGGTCCCCAATGACAACTGCTGGTCTCCGATCGCACGGCACTACCTGGTCCCCATCATTACCATGACACAGAGGAAGGCCCTCTTGTCAGTCACCACACTAGTCATAGACTATATGCACCCCCCCCCCTCTTTTACACTGCTGCTCCCTGTTGTTATCATCTATGCATAGTCCCTTTAATAACTCTACCTGGTCTCCATCATTGACTCTGTACGGAGGATGAGGTGATTTTACTGGGGTTACTTCTTATTCTCATCCATATATTTTTTAATTGCATTGTTGGTTAGGGGCAGGGGGCAGAACATTTGATTTGAGGATGATCACACGGTTCACTCTCATAGCAGCCACATACAAACACAATGATCACTTTGCTTGTTGTAATTCCTTCTCTGATCTATGCAGGGGTGCAGACAACATCAGGACTAGGATTTCCAAGCCAAACCATGCTCTCATTACCGGCCTACATCGGTCACCATATTATCTAACGTCAA
Organism: Oncorhynchus gorbuscha; assembly: GCF_021184085.1. NCBI lineage: Eukaryota > Metazoa > Chordata > Actinopteri > Salmoniformes > Salmonidae > Oncorhynchus > Oncorhynchus gorbuscha. The sequence continues at coordinate 88,638 of NW_025746075.1, forward strand.
GTCAACAGAGATAATATAACTAATGGTTAGTAAACCCGACAATCATGTAGTACAGGTACAGTCAGAGCAGTTTAGCAGTTACCCAGGAGGCAATCATTTATTAAAACCTTACCTTGACTTGGAAGAGTTCCAGTGTTGGATAGCCATAGCCAGCCATCTAACATAGCATCCCTCTCTCTCTCTCGTGGGGGAAGCCAGGGGAGACGGAGGATGAGTTGGGGGAAGCCAGGGGGAGATGGAGGATGAGTTGGGGGAAGCCAAGACGGAGGAGAGGTGAGGGAAGCCAGGAGACAGATGAGGTGAGGGAAGCCAGGGGGAGACGGAGAGCCAGGGGAATCATTTATTAAAAGGATGAGTTGGGGGAAGGGAGACGGAGGATGAGGGGAAGCCAGGGGGAGACGGAGGATGAGGTGAGGGAAGCCAGGGGGAGACGGAGGATGAGGTGGGGAAGCCAGGGGAGACGGAGGATGAGGTGAGGGAAGCCAGGGAGGTGAGACGGAGGATGAGGTGGGGGAAGCCAGGGGGAGACGGAGGATGAGGTGGGGGAAGCCAGGGAGGAGACGGAGGATGAGGTGGGGGAAGCCAGGGAGAGAGACGGAGGATGAGGAGGGGGAGAAGGAGGATGGGGGAAGCCAGGGGGAGACGGAGGATGAGTTGGGGAAGCCAGGGGAGACGGAGGATGAGGTGGGGGAAGCCACGGAGGATGAGGTGGGGAAGCCAGGGGGAGACGGAGGATGAGGTGGGGGAAGCCAAGAGGGGAGGATGAGTTGGGGGAAGCCAGGGGAGACGGAGGATGAGGTGAGGGAAGGGGGGAGACGGAGGATGAGGTGGGGGAAGCCAAGGGAGAGACGGAGGATGAGGTGGGGGAAGCCAGGGGGAGACGGAGGATGAGGTGGGGGAAGCCAAGGGAGAGACGGAGGATGAGGTGGGGGAAGCCAGGGGGAGACGGAGGATGAGGTGGGGGAAGCCAGGGGGAGACGGAGGATGAGGTGGGGGAAGCCAAGGGAGAGACGGAGGATGAGGTGGGGGAAGCCAGGGGGAGACGGAGGATGAGTTGGGGTGCTTTAAACTCCCTGCTGTGTGATATGGTCTCTTCTTCTCTGTTTGAACGCAATCTTCTTCTCTTCTGTCGTGGAAATGACCTGTATTTACCAAATCATGAGAGCAAACCACACACAAGTCAGAGTTATCATAAAGTCCATCTTTAATTATATGAGCTCCATCACAACTCTGTGACTCTCAGATCAATTCAGTGTTTATAAATTAATTCTCTGAGAGTCCTTACACATTGCAACTGAGATCCTTTATAGCAAAGACACACATAGCCAGACAGCATTGGCCATAAATTATCGTTCAGCTTTGTCTCCTAAACTATGTCATTTTCTCGCTCTCAGTACCATAAAACAAATCCTCATATCAACAGGCATATATAAAATCCACCCCGCCTTGACAAGATCACAGAGACACAGTGACTGGCACACAGACATTCTGGAGCCAAGAGATAATTGATTTGAAAGATATGACCCCTCCCCTTACATTTACATTTACATTTAAGTCATTTAGCAGACGCTCTTATCCAGAGCGACTTACAAATTGGTGCATTCACCTTATGACATCCAGTGGAACAGTCACTTTACAATAGTGCATCTAAATCATAAATGGGGGGGTGAGAGGGATTACTTATCTCTGCGGCAAAGTAACTGACCCCATGTCAGAGAACAGATAACTGCAACCGGCCAACAGTATTATCCAAAAATAGACATTCTGATGAGAAGTAACTCACAAGCATATAATGAATATAAAACATCTTATCTATGTTACCAACTAATTCTGATTATTCCCCAACACTTCCTGCTCCTCCTCCTCCTCTTCCCCTTTTTCTTCTTCTTCTTCTAATTTGTTCATCAATAGACAGACTAAACAACTTGTTCGTCATTTTGGTTTGTCCAGTCATAATGCTCTCTCTATCTCCTCTCCTTTGCACAGAAGAGTACAAAGACAGCGATGGAGCTGGGCAGGACATTTGGGACGTTATTCTCAGACATCTCATTCAGACAGAAGCTCCTAGAAACCAAGACCCAGGAAGAGTTTAAAGAAGCCCTGGTGTTCCAAAGACACCAGCTCACAGCAGCCAATCAGCAACCTGCTGCCGTGGAGGAGGAGGAAGAAGAGGAGCAAGAGACTGATCCACACTCCCACAAACCACTCAAGGTGAGGCTCCCAACACTCAACACACGTGCCCCAGCTGGGCACATGAAGTGACATGAGCCCACCCCTACCCCAAAGCAAAGCTGTCATCAAGGCAAAGGGGGGCTACTTTGAAGAATCTAAAAAATGTTTAATCATGAACCCACCCCCACCACCCATCCACAAGAGGTCATTTGTACATGTAGGTGGGGTTGAAGTGACTATGCATAGATAATAAACAGCGAGTAGCAGCACTGTACTAAAGGGAGCAGGGGGAGGTTTCAATGTAAATTGTCCGGGGCCGATTTTATTCATTGTTCAGCAGTCTTATGGCTTGGGGTAGAAGCTGTTAAGGAGCCTTTTGGTCCTAGATTTGGTGCTCCGATATCGCTTGAGAAAACAGTCTTGGGTGACTGGAGTCTCTGACAATTTTATGGGCTTCCCTCTGACACCGCCTATTAAATTGGTCCTGGATGGCAGGAAGCTTGGCCCCTGTGATGTACTGGACAGTATGCACTACCCAATGCAGCTTCTTACGTTCAGATGCTGTGCAGTTGTCATTACCAGGCAGTGATGCAACCAGTCAGGATGCTCTCGATGGTGCAGCTGTAGAACCTTTTGAGGATCTGGGGAGCTATGCCAAATCTTCTCAGTCTCCTGAGGGGGAAAAGGTTTTGTCGTGCCCTCTTCACAACTGTCTTGGTATTTTTGGACCATGATAGTTTGTTGGTGATGTGGACACCAAGGAACTTGAAGCTCTCAATCTGCTCCACACAGCCCCATCGATGTTAATGGGGGACTGTTCTGCCTGCCTTTTCCTGTAGTCCACGATCAGCTCCTTTGTCTTGCTCACATTGAGGGAGTGGTTGTTGTCCTGGCACCACACTGCCAGTTCTCTGACCTCCTTCCTATAGGCTGTCTCATCGTTGTCGGTGATCAGGCCTACCACTGTTGTGTCGTCAGCAAACTTAATGATGCTGTTGGAGTCGTGTTTGGCCATGCAGTCGTGTGTGAATGTTGACCTGTTTAAAGGTTTTGTTCATATCGGCTACCCGAGAGAGTGATCACACAGTCATCCAGAACAGCTGGTGCTCTCGTGCATGCATCAGTGTTGCTTGCCTCAAAGCGAGCATAAAAGGCATTTAGCTCGCCTGGTAGGCTCGCGTCACTGGGCAGCTCACGTCTGGGCTTCCTTCTGTAGTCCGTAATAGTCTGACCAACGTCAGAGCCGGTGTAGTAGGATTCAATCTTAGTCCTGTATTGACGCTTCGCTTGTCTGATGGTTCGTCTGGGGGCATAGCGGGATTTCTTATAAGTGTCCGGATTAGTTTCCTGCTCCTTGAAAGAGGCAGCTCTAGCCTTTAGCTCGATGCGGATGTTGCCTGTAATCCATGGCTTCTGGTTGGGATATGTACGTACAGTCACTGTGAGGACAACGTCGTCAATGCACTTATTGATGAAGCCGATGACTGAGGTGGTGTACTCCTCAATGTCATTGGATGAATCCAGGAACATATTCCGGTCTGTGCTAGAAAAACAGTCCTTTAGTGTAGCATCTGCATCATCTGACCACTTCCGTATTGAGCGAGTCACTGGTACTTCCTGCTATAGTTTTTGATTGTAAGCAGGAATCAGGAGGATAGAATTATGGTCAGATTTGCCAAATGGAGGACGAGGGAGAGCTTTGTATGCATCTCTGTGTGTGGAGTAAAGGTGGTCTAGGACTTTTTTTCTCTCTTGTTGCACATGTGACATACTGGTAAACATTTTGTAACTGATTTAAGTTTGCCTGCATTAAAGTCCCCGGCCACTAGGAGCGCCACTTCTGGATGAGCATTTTCTTCTTTGCTTATGGCCTTATAGAGTTGGTTGGGAGCGGTCTTAGTGCCAGTTTCATTCTGTGGTGGTAAATAGACGGTTACGAATAATATAGATGAGAACTCTCTTGGTGAATAGTGTGGTCTACAGCTTATCATAAGGCACTCTACCTCAGGTGAGCAATACCTCGACACTTCTTTACTATTAGACATCGCGCACCAGCTGTTATTGACAAATAGACACACACCCCCACCCCTTCGTCTTAGAGTTATGCTAACCCATTTGCTATCCCTTTAGCTTTGCTTGCTTTCTTGCTGGCTAACTAGAGGTTAACTGGCTAGTTAGCTACTGCCATCAGTTGTTGTTGTGTTACTATCATATTTAGCCTATTCCACCATTTGTAGAATGCATATTGAATGCACATTTGAATATAGTGCAGGAAAAGTGAATTCAGACACACTGTGGACACGGCAGATGTTTAAATGTAGGTGTAGACGCAACACGAGTTCGGAATTCCATGATCAGAACACTGATCAGACCGCTAATGTTGCGTGAACTGTCAAGTCTAGACAGGGCCAGAATATTACAACTGCATGAACTGTCAAGTCTAGACAGGGCCAGAATATTAAAACTGCATGAACTGTCAAGTCTAGACAGGGCCAGAATATTAAAACCCCATGAACTGTCAAGTCTAGACAGGGCCAGAATATTAAAACCCCATGAACTGTCAAGTCTAGACAGGGCCAGACTATTAAAACCCCATGAACTGTCAAGTCTAGACAGGGCCACAATACTAAAACTGCATGAACTGGTCCTGAGGACCAGGATCTTATAAGGTTAGCCAGGATCCGCCAGTCTGCCAGGATCCAGTCTGCAGTCAGCCAGGATCCGCCAGTCTGCCAGCCAGGATCCGCCAGTCAGGATCCGCCAGTCAGCCCGCCAGAACTGCCAGTCTGCCAGGATCTGCCAGTCAGCCAGGATCTGCCAGAACTGCCAGTCGGCCAGGATCCGCCAGTCAGCCAGGATCCGCCAGTCAGCCAGGATCCGCCAGTCAGCCAGGATCCGCCAGTCAGCCAGGATCCGCCAGTCGGCCAGGATTTGCCAGAACTGCCAGTCGGCCAGGATCTGCCAGTCAGCCAGGATTCGCCAGTCAGCCAGGATCTGCCAGAGCCGTCAATCAGCCAGGATCTGGTAGATCCATCAACCTGCCTGAGCTTCCTCTCAGTCCTGAGCTTCCTCTCAGTCCCGAGCTGCCCCTCAGTCCAGACCTGCCCCTCAGTCCAGTGGGGCCCGTTGTTAGGGTTCCTAGGCCAAGGTTAGTGGCGAGGGTCGCCACTCAAGGGACGCTAAGGAGGTGGACTAAGACAATTATGGAGTGGGGTCCACGTCCAGCGCCAGAGCCGCCACCGCGGAGAGATGCCCACCCAGACCCTCCCCTATAGGTTTAGGTTGTGCGTTTGGAGTCCGCACCTTGGAGGGGGGGGGGGGGGTACTGTCACGTTCTGACCATCGTGTTGGTCAGGACGTGAGCTGGGTGGGCATTCTATGTTGTGTGTCTGGTTTTTCTATTTCTATGTTTGGCCTGATATGGTTCTCAATCAGAGGCAGGTGTTAGTCATTGTCTCTGATTGGGAACCATATTTAGGTAGCCCGTTTTGTGTTTGGTTTTGTGGGTGATTGTTCCTGTCTCTGTGTTTGCACCAGATAGGACTGTTTAGGTTTTCACTTTTCTTGTTTTGTTTAGTCTGTTCATGTATAGTCGTCTTTATTAAAAACATGAATAACCACCACGCTGCATTTTGGTCCGCCTCTCTTTCACCAGAAGAAAACCCTTACACCTCCACCTTACTGGCCACCTTAGACCCACTTCAGTTTGCATACTGCCCCAATAGGTCCACAGATGATGCAATCACCATCACACTGCCCTATCCCATCTGAACAAGAGGAATACCTATGTAAGAATGCTGTTCATTGACTACAGCTCAGCATTCAGCACGATAGTACCCTCCAAACTCGTCATTAAGCTCGAGACCCTGGGTCTCGACCCCGCCCTGTGCAATTGGGTCCTGGACTTCCTGACGGGCCACCCCCAGGTGGTGAAAGTAGGAAATAACATCTCCACTTCGAGAGGCCCCACAAGGGTGCGTGCTCAGCCCCCTCCTGTACTCCTTGTTCACCCACGACTGCATGGCCATGCACACCTCCAACTCAATCATCAACAGTAATGGGCTTGATTACCAATAACGACGAGACGGCCTACAGGGAGGAGGTGAGGGCCCTCTGAGTGTGGTGTCAGGAAAACAACCTCTCAGTCAACATCAACAAAACAAAGGAGATGATCGTGGACTTCAGAAAACACCCCCCTATCTACATCGAAGGGACAGCAGTCGAGAAGGTGGAAAGTTTAAATTCCTCGGTGTACACATCATGGACAAACTGAAATGATCCATCCACACAGACAGTGTAGTGAAGAAGGCGCAATTGCACCTCAGGAGGCTGAAGAAATTTGGCTTGTCAACCAAAACCCTGACTTATTTTTACAGATTCACAATTGAGAGCATCCTGTCGGACTGTACCACCGCCTGGTACGGCAACTGCTCCTCCCTCAACCGCAGGGCTCTCCAGAGGGTGGTGCAGTCTGCACAACGGGGGCAAACTACCTGCCCTCCATGACACCATTCAGCACCCGATGACACAGGAAGGACAAAAATATCATCAAGGACAACAACCACCCGAGTCACTGTCCGTTCACACCACTACCATCCAGAAGGCAACATCAGTACAGGTGCATCAAAGCTGGGATCTCAAGGTCATCAGACTGCTTAACAGCCATAACTAATTCCGAGAGGCTGCTGCCTACATTGAGACCCAGTCACTTTAAACAATGCCACTCTAAATAATGCTAAACAATGCCACTTTAATAGTGTTTACATATCTTACATTACTCATATCACATGTATATACTGTATTTTATACCATATATTGCACCTTGCCTATGCCGCTCGGCCATCGCTCATCCATATATTTATATGTACATATTCTCATTCACCCCTTTAGATGTGTGTGTATTAGGTAGTTGTTGTGGAATTGTTAGATTACTTGTTAGATATTATGGCACTGTCAACTAGAAGCACAAGCATTTTTCTACACTCACATTAACATCTGCTAACCATGTGTATGTGACCAATACAATTTGATTTAGTGCAGTCTTAGGTACCCTGGTGAGGCCCCATAGTGCAGTCAGTCATAGGTACCCTGGTGAGGCCCCATAGTGCAGTCAGTCATAGGTACCCTGGTGAGGCCCCATAGTGCAGTCTTGTCAGGAAAATAACCTCACACTGGTGAGGCCCAGCATAGTGGAACAGTCAGTCTTAGGTACCCTGGTGAGGCCCCATAGTGCAGTCAGTCTTAGGTACCCCTGGTGAGGCCCCATAGTGCAGTCAGTCTTAGGACACCTACCCACCCGTGGTGAGGCCCCATAGTGCAGTCAGTCTTAGGTAAAAACAGCCTGGTGAGGCCCCATAGTGCAGTCTTAGGTTTTACCCTGGTGAGGCCCCATAGTCCCCTTACACTGCAGTCACAAGCATTTCGCTACACTCGCATTAACATCTGCTAACCATGTGCAAATAAAATTTGATTTGATTTTGATTTGATTTGGTGAGGCCCCATAGTGCAGTCAGTCTTAGGTACCCTGGTGAGGCCCCATAGTGCAGTCAGTCTTAATTTGGTGAGGCCCCATAGTGCAGTCAGTCTTAGGTACCCTGGTGAGGCCCCATAGTGCAGTCAGTCTTAGTCATAGACATAGGTACCCTGGTGAGGCCCCATAGTGCAGTCAGTCTTAGGTACCCTGGTGAGGCCCCATAGTGCAGTCATAGGTAACCTGGTGAGGCCCCATAGTGCAGTCAGTCATAGGTACCCTGGTGAGGCCCCATAGTGCAGTCTTAGGTACCCTGGTGAGGCCCCATAGTGCAGTCAGTCTTAGGTACCCTGGTGAGGCCCCATAGTGCAGTCAGTCTTAGGTACCCTGGTGAGGCCCCATAGTGCAGTCAGTCTTAGGTAACCTGGTGAGGCCCCATAGTGCAGTCAGTCTTAGGTACCCTGGTGAGGCCCCATAGTGCAGTCTTAGGTACCCTGGTGAGGCCCCATAGTGCAGTCAGTCATAGGTACCCTGGTGAGGCCCCATAGTGTAGTCATAGGTACCCTGGTGAGGCCCCATAGTGCAGTCAGTCTTAGGTACCCTGGTGAGGCCCCATAGTGCAGTCGGTCTTAGGTACCCTGGTGAGGCCCCATAGTGCAGTCAGTCTTAGGTACCCTGGTGAGGCCCCATAGTGCAGTCAGTCTTAGGTACCCTGGTGAGGCCCCATAGTGCAGTCTTAGGTACCCTGGTGAGGCCCCATAGTGCAGTCAGTCATAGGTACCCTGGTGAGGCCCCATAGTGCAGTCAGTCTTAGGTACCCTGGTGAGGCCCCATAGTGCAGTCATAGGTCACCTGGTGAGGCCCCATAGTGCAGTCAGTCATAGGTACCCTGGTGAGGCCCCATAGTGCAGTCTTAGGTACCCTGGTGAGGCCCCATAGGTACCCTGGTGAGGCCCCATAGTGCAGTCAGTCATAGGTACCCTGGTGAAGCCCCATAGTGCAGTCTTAGGTACCCTGGTGAGGCCCCATAGTGCAGTCTTAGGTACCCTGGTGAGGCCCCATAGGTACCCTGGTGAGGCCCCATAGTGCAGTCTTAGGTACCCTGGTGAGGCCCCATAGGTACCCTGGTGAGGCCCCATAGTGCAGTCATAGGTACCCTGGTGAGGCCCCATAGTGCAGTCAGTCATAGGTACCCTGGTGAAGCCCCATAGTGCAGTCTTAGGTACCCTGGTGAGGCCCCATAGTGCAGTCTTAGGTACCCTGGTGAGGCCCCATAGTGCAGTCTTAGGTACCCTGGTGAGGCCCCATAGTGCAGTCTTAGGTACCCTGGTGAGGCCCCATAGTGCAGTCTTAGGTACCCTGGTGAGGCCCCATAGGTACCCTGGTGAGGTATGATATGTACTACACAGACAGAGAACAGCTCAGTCAGTTGGTTCAGACATCCTCTAAACAAACATGTGGGTCTGGCTTTATAAACTGAACATAAAATAGAAACGCTACCTTCGACAATTTTATAGATTCAACTGAGTTACATTTCATGTAAGTAAATCAGTAATTTAAATGCATTCGTTAGGCACTAATCGGTCACAGGTACCTTTAAAAAAAAGGTAGGGTCGTGGATCAGAAAACCAGTCAGTATCTGGTGTGACCACTGGTTGCCTCATGCAGCGCGACACATCTCCTTCACATAGAGTTGATCAGGCTGTTGATTGTGGCCTGTGGAATGTTGTCCCACACCTCTTCAATGGCTGTGGGAAGTTGTTGGATATTGGCTTGAACTAGAACACACTGTCATACACGTTGATCCAGAGCATCCCAAACATGCTCAATGGGTGACATGTCTGGTGAGTATGCAGGTCACGGAAGAACATTTTCTGCTTCCAGGAATTGTGTACAGATCCTTGCGACATGTAGCTGTACATTATCATTCTGAAACATGAGGTGATGGCGGCTGATGACTGGCACGGCAATGGGCCTCAGGATCTCGTTACAGTATCTCTGTGCATTCAAATTGCCATCGTTGTCCGTAGTTTATGCCTTCCCATTCCATAACCCCACCACCACCATGGAGCACTCAGTTCACAACGTTGACATCAGCAAACCCCTCACCCTCACAACACCATACACGCTGTCTGCCATCTTCCCGGTTGAAACCAGGATTCATCCTTGGAGAGCACACTTCTCCAGCGTGCCAGTGGCCATCGAAGGTGAGCATTTGCCCAATGAAGTCGGTTACGATGCCGAACTGCAGTCAGGTCAAGACCCTGATGAGGACGACGAGCACGCAGATGAACTTCCCTGAGACGGTTTGTGCAGAAATTCTTTGGCTGTGCAAACACAGCTACATCAGCTGTCCTGGTGGCTGGTCTCAGACGATCCCGCAGGTGAAGGAACCGGATGTGGAGGTCCCGGGCTGGCGTGGTTACATGTGGTCTGCGGTTGTGAGACCGATTGGATATACTGCCAAATTCTCTAAAATGACATTGGATGTAGTTTATGGTAGAGAAATTAACATTACATTCTCTGGCAATAGCGCTGGTGGACATTCCTGCAGTTACATTTACATTACATTTAAGTCATTTAGCAGACGCTCTTATCCAGAGCGACCCACAAATTGGTGCATTCACCCTATGACATCCAGCGGGACAGTCACTTTACAATAGTGCATCTAAATCTTAAAGGGGGGGGGGGGGTGAGAGGGATTACTTATCCTATCCTAGGTATTCCTTAAAGAGGTGGGGTTTCAGGTGTCTCTCCGGAAGGTGGTGATTGACTCCGCTGTCCTGGCGTCGTGAGGGAGTTTGTTCCACCATTGGGGGGCCAGAGCAGCGAACAGTTTTGACTGGGCTGAGCGGGAACTGTACTTCCTCAGTGGTAGGGAGGCGAGCAGGCCAGAGGTGGATGAACGCAGTGCCCTTGTTTGGGTGTAGGGCCTGATCAGAGCCTGGAGGTACTGAGGTGCCGTTCCCCTCACAGCTCCGTAGGCAAGCACCATGGTCTTGTAGCGGATGCGAGCTTCAACTGGAAGCCAGTGGAGAGAACGGAGGAGCGGGGTGACGTTAGCATGCCAATTGCACTCTCCCTCAAAACTTGTGACATCTGTGGCATTCTGTTGTGACAAAACTGCACATTTTAGAGTGGCCTTTTATTGTCTCCAGCACAAGGTCCACCTGTGTAATGATCATGCTGTTTTATCAGCTTCTTGATATGCCAAACCGGTCAGGATTATCTTGGGAAAGGAGAAATGCTCACTAACAGGCAATATGAAGGCTGCATCCCAAACGACACCCAGACTCCTAAAGTAGTGCACTATATATGGATAAGATACTGCCATTTGGGACATAACCAGGGTTGGGGAGTAACAGATTACATTTAGATGGACCTACCCAACCCTGGACATAACAATAGTCTTAATGCAGGAATTGTCACGGATCCTTCCGGAACTGTCATTATCACAGATCCTTCCGGAACTGTCATTATCACAGATCCTTCCGGAACTGTCATTATCACAGATCCTTCCGGAACTGTCATTATCACAGATCCTTCTGGAACTGTCATTATCACAGATCCTTCTAGAACTGTCATTATCACAGATCCTTCTGGAACTGTCATTATCACAGATCCTTCCGGAACTGTCATTATCACAGATCCTTCTGGAACTGTCATTATCACAGATCCTTCTGGAACTGTCATTATCACAGATCCTTCTGGAACTGTCATTATCACGGATCCTTCCGGAACTATCATTATCACAGATCCTTCCGGAACTGTCATTATCACGGATCCTTCCGGAACTGTCATTATCACAGATCCTTCTGGAACTGTCATTATCACGGATCCTTCTGGAACTGTCATTATCACAGATCCTTCTGGAACTGTCATTATCACGGATCCTTCCGGAACTGTCATTATCACAGATCCTTCCGGAACTGTCATTATCACAGATCCTTCCGGAACTGTCATTATCCCAGATCCTTCTAGAACTGTCATTATCACAGATCCTTCTGGAACTGTCATTATCACAGATCCTTCCGGAACTGTCATTATCACAGATCCTTCTGGAACTGTCATTATCACAGATCCTTCTAGAACTGTCATTATCACAGATCATTCTAGAACTGTCATTATCACAGGTCCTTCTAGAACTGTCATTATCACAGATCCTTCTGGAACTGTCATTATCACAGATCCTTCTGGAACTGTCATTATCACAGATCCTTCTGGAACTGTCATTATCACAGATCCTTCCGGAACTGTCATTATCACAGATCCTTCTAGAACTGTCATTATCACAGATCCTTCTAGAACTGTCATTATCACAGATCCTTCTGGAACTGTCATTATCACAGATCCTTCTGGAACTGTCATTATCACAGATCCTTCTAGAACTGTCATTATCACAGATCCTTCCAGAACTGTCATTATCACAGATCCTTCTAGAACTGTCATTATCACAGATCCTTCTAGAACTGTCATTATCACAGATCCTTCTAGAACTGTCATTATCACACCTGGTTCCCATTCCCACTGATTGTGTATTGTATCAGTGTATCCATTGTTCACCAATGTCCTGCTGATTATTGGTCCAATGTCCGTTGGTGAGGTGACTACCTGCGCTGTGTTGTTTTGGCTTTCGTGCCGCTTGTATTGTGCAGATGAGTACGGGTCTCGCCCCGTGTATTTATTTGAGGTATTACTCACTCTTTTGTTTGGGTTTCAACCCTGTGTTTTGTGTACGTGTTGGTTTGGTCTTCGTCCTCCTGCCTTTACACGGCACGCCATAATTTGGGAAATAAAACCCCCCATTATGCATTCCTGCGCCTGTCTTCTGATCCCTTATACCAGCGTGACAGGAATAAGGGGCTGGAGTGATTTTCATACTAAGTTCTCTTACCTCTATCCAACTTTTTATTTAAAATATAGATATACAAGTCTTCACCTGTAAACATAGGTTAATAACCAGTAAATTAGAGGTTTATTTAGAAATTGTTTGATGGTGGTTTTGCCTTTTATTTGTAAACCCTACTGTGTTTCTCCAGTGGAAAGACTTCTTCAGGCCCGGGCGGGGGATTTATGAAGACCTGTGTCGCAGACTGCCACTGTACTCTTCAGACTTTACAGATGGTAGGCTGGGTCAAACTCCTCTGATTATCAGCTCTTTCTGTCAACAGCTCAGTGGTGCTGGCCTCTCATACCCTGCTCTGTTTCCCACTACTAGCATTATTCTCACTTATTCAATTAGTAAATTATATATATATATATATATATATATCATTTACTATGTATAAACTCCATTCTAGATAGAGCATCAGCATGTTATTGTGTATAAACTCCATTCTAGATAGAACATCAGTATGTTACTGTGTTTTAGTAATCAGGGTAATTGAAGCAAGTAAGTTTATTGAGTGTTTGAGTTGACACCTAACCTCTCCTCCTACCTCTCTTCTCCTCCTTCCCCTCCTCCTCCCTCTCTTCTTCTCCTCCCCCTCACCTCCTCCCTCTATTATCCTCTCTCTCTCCTGCTCCTCCCTCTCTCCTCCCTTTCCTCCTCCCTATACTCCTCCTCTCCTCTCTGCCTCCTCCCTCTCCCCAGGTGTAGTAGGCAGTAATAAGACTGTACTGAAGTACATGACAACAGCTATCTTCCTGTACATTGCTATCCTCCTCCCTGCAATTGCTTTCGGCTCACTCAACGATGAGAGAACGCGGGGCGAGATTGGTATACACGCACACAGACACACACGCACGCATGCACGCAAACACACACACACCTGACTGTGTGTGTGTCTTTTCAGATGTCAGGAAGACCATTATCGGCCAAAGTATAGGAGGGCTCATCTATTCTCTTTTCGCTGGGTCACCGTTGGTCATCCCTCTGACCACAGCTCCTCTGGCCATCTTCATCAGTGGTAGGTCACTCTTCTTCTTCATCAGTGGTAGGTCTCTCTTCTTCTTCATCAGTAGTAGGTCTTTCTCTTCTTCTTCATCAGTGGTAGGTGTCTCTCTTCTTCATCAGTGGTTTCTCTTCTTCTTCATCAGTGGTAGGTCACTCTTCTTCTTCAACAGTAGTAGGTCTTTCTCTTCTTCTTCATCAGTGGTAGGTCTCTCTTCTTCATCAGTAGTATGTCTCTCTTCTTCATCAGTAGTATGTCTCTCTTCTTCTTCATCAGTGGTAGGTGTCTCTCTTCTTCTTCATCAGTGGTTTCTCTTCTTCTTCATCAGTGGAAGGTCACTCTTCTTCTTCAACAGTAGTAGGTCTTTCTCTTCTTCTTCATCAGTAGTAGGTCTTTCTCTTCTTCTTCATCAGTGGTAGGGCTCTCTTCTTCATCAGTAGTATGTCTCTCTTCTTCTTCATCAGTGGTAGGTGTCTCTCTTCTTCTTCATCAGTGGTTTCTCTTCTTCTTCATCAGTGGTAGGTCACTCTTCTTCAACAGTAGTAGGTCTTTCTCTTCTTCTTCATCAGTAGTAGGTCTTTCTCTTCTTATTCATCAGTGGTAGGTCTCTCATCTTCATCAGTAGTATGTCTCTCTTCTTCTTCATCAGTGGTAGGTCTCTCTCTTCTTCTTCATCAGTGGTAGGTCTCTCTCTTCTTCTTCATCAGTGGTAGGTCTCTCTCTTCTTCTTCATCAGTGGTAGGTCTCTCTCTTCTTCTTCATCATCAGTAGTAGGTCTCTCTTCTTCTTCATCAGTAGTAGGTCACTATCTTCTTCTTCATCAGTAGTAGGTCTTTCTCTTCTTCTTCATCAGTAGTAGGTATCTCTTCTTCATCAGTGGTAGGTCTCTCTCTTCTTCTTCATCAGTGGTAGGTCACTCTCTTCTTCTTCATCAGTAGTAGGTATTTCTCTTCTTCTTCATCAGTGGTAGGTCTCTCTTCTTCTTCATCAGTAGTAGGTCTTTCTCTTCTTCTTCATCAGTAGTAGGTCTTTCTCTTCTTCATCATCAGTGGTAGGTCTCTCTTCTTCTTCATCAGTAGTAGGTCTGTCTTCTTCTTCATCAGTAGTAGGTATCTCTCTTCTTCATCAGTGGTAGGTCTCTCTTCTTCTTCATCAGTAGTAGGTCTCTCTCTTCTTCATCAGTGGTAGGTCTCTCTTCTTCTTCATCAGTAGTAGGTCTTTCTCTTCTTCTTCATCAGTAGTAGGGCTTTCTCTTCTTCTTCATCAGTAGTAGGTCTTTCTCTTCTTCTTCATCAGTGGTAGGTCTCTCTTCTTCATCAGTAGTAGGTCTTTCTCTTCTTCTTCATCAGTGGTAGGTCTCTCTTCTTCATCAGTAGTAGGTCTTTCTCTTCTTCTTCATCAGTGGTAGGTCTCTCTTCTTCATCAGTAGTAGGTCTTTCTCTTCTTCTTCATCAGTGGTAGGTCTCTCTTCTTCTTCATCAGTAGTAGGTCTTTCTCTTCTTCTTCATCAGTATTAGGTCTTTCTCTTCTTCTTCATCAGTGGTAGGTCTCTCTTCTTCTTCATCAGTAGTAGGTCTTTCTCTTCTTCTTCATCAGTGGTAGGTCTCTCTTCTTCTTCATCAGTAGTAGGTCTTTCTCTTCTTCTTCATCAGTGGTAGGTCTCTCTTCTTCTTCATCAGTGGTAGGTCTTTCTCTTCTTCTTCATCAGTGGTAGGTCTTTCTCTTCTTCTTCATCAGTGGTAGGTCTCTCTTCTTCTTCATCAGTGGTAGGTCTCTCTTCTTCTTCATCAGTAGTAGGTTTTTCTCTTCTTCTTCATCAGTAGTAGGTCTTTCTCATCAGTTGTTTGTCTGAGGAAACCCATGTTTAAAAAAAAAATGTTTTTATTTATTTCACCTTTATTTAACCAGGTAGGCAAGTTGAGAACAAGTTCTCATTTACAATTGTGACCCGGCCAAGATAAAGCAGTTCGACACAAATAACAACACAGAGTTACACATGGAGTAAAGCAAACATACAGTCAATAATACAGTAGAAACAAGTCTATATATGATGTGAGCAAATGAGGTGAGATAAGGGAGGTAAAGGCAAAGTAAATACAATATAGCAAGTAAAACACTGGAATGGTAGATTTGCAGTGGAAGAATGTGCAAAGTAGAAATAAAAATAATGGGGTGCAAAGGAGCAAAATAAATAAATAAAATAAAATAAATACAGTAGGGAAGACGTTGTTGTTTGGGATAAATTATAGGTGGGGTATGTACAGGTGCAGTAATCTGTGAGCTGCTCTGACAGTTGCTGCTTAAAGCTAGTGAGGGAGATAAGTGTTTCCAGTTTCAGAGATTTTTGTAGTTCGTTCCAGTCATTGGCAGCAGAGAACTGGAAGGAGAGAATTGGTTTTGGGGGTGACCAGAGAGATATACCTGCCGGAGCGTGTGCTACTGGTGGGCGATGCAATGGTGACCAGCGAGCTGAGATAAGGGGGGACTTTACCTAGCAGTGTCTTGTAGATGACATGGAGCCAGTGGGTTTGGCGACGAGTATGAAGCGAGGGCCAGCCAACGAGAGCGTACAGGTCGCAATGGTGGGTAGTATATGGGGCTTTGGTGACAAAACGGATGGCACTGTGATAGACTGCATCCAATTTGTTGAGTAGGGAGATGTTCGATGTGGGTCTGGAAGGAGAGTTTACAGTCTAACCAGACACCTAAGTATTTGTAGTTGTCCACGTATTCTAAGTTAGAACCGTCCAGAGTGGTGATGTTGGACGGGCGGGCAGGTGCGGGCAGCGATCGGTTGAAGAGCATGCATTTAGTTTTACTTGCATTTAAGAGCAGTTGGAGGCCACGGAAGGAGAGTTGTATGGCATTGAAGCTCGTCTGGAGGTTAGTTAACACAGTGTCCAAAGTATACAGAATGGTGTCATCTGTGTAAAGGTGGATCACCTAGTGGCAAAACAGTTGTTTGTCTGAGGAAGCCCATGGTGGTAAAACAGTTGTTTGTCTGAGCCCATGGTGGTAAAACAGTTGTTTGTCTGAGCCCATGGTGGCAAAACAGTTGTTTGTCTGAGCCCATGGTGGTAAAACAGTTGTTTGTCTGAGCCCATGGTGGTAAAACAGTTGTTTGTCTGAGCCCATGGTGGTAAAACAGTTGTTTGTCTGAGCCCATGGTGGCAAAACAGTTGTTTGTCTGAGCCCATGGTGGTAAAACAGTTGTTTGTCTGAGCCCATGGTGGTAAAACAGTTGTTTGTCTGAGCCCATGGTGGTAAAACAGTTGTTTGTCTGAGCCCATGGTGGTAAAACAGTTGTTTGTCTGAGCCCATGGTGGTAAAACAGTTGTTTGTCTGAGCCCATGGTGGTAAAACAGTTGTTTGTCTGAGGAAGCCCATGGTGGTAAAACAGTTGTTTGTCTGAGTCCATGGTGGTAAAACAGTTGTTTGTCTGAGCCCATGGTGGTAAAACAGTTGTTTGTCTGAGGAAGCCCATGGTGGTAAAACAGTTGTTTGTCTGAGCCCATGGTGGTAAAACAGTTGTTTGTCTGAGCCCATGGTGGCAAAACAGTTGTTTGTCTGAGCCCATGGTGGTAAAACAGTTGTTTGTCTGAGTCCATGGTGGTAAAACAGTTGTTTGTCTGAGCCCATGGTGGCAAAACAGTTGTTTGTCTGAGCCCATGGTGGCAAAACAGTTGTTTGTCTGAGGAAGCCCATGGTGGTAAAACAGTTGTTTGTCTGAGCCCATGGTGGTAAAACAGTTGTTTGTCTGAGCCCATGGTGGCAAAACAGTTGTTTGTCTGAGCCCATGGTGGTAAAACAGTTGTTTGTCTGAGCCATGGTGGTAAAACAGTTGTTTGTCTGAGCCCATGGTGGTAAAACAGTTGTTTGTCTGAGCCCATGGTGGCAAAACAGTTGTTTGTCTGAGCCCATGGTGGTAAAACAGTTGTTTGTCTGAGCCCATGGTGGTAAAACAGTTGTTTGTCTGAGCCCATGGTGGTAAAACAGTTGTTTGTCTGAGCCCATGGTGGTAAAACAGTTGTTTGTCTGAGCCCATGGTGGTAAAACAGTTGTTTGTCTGAGCCCATGGTGGTAAAACAGTTGTTTGTCTGAGGAAGCCCATGGTGGTAAAACAGTTGTTTGTCTGAGTCCATGGTGGTAAAACAGTTGTTTGTCTGAGCCCATGGTGGTAAAACAGTTGTTTGTCTGAGGAAGCCCATGGTGGTAAAACAGTTGTTTGTCTGAGCCCATGGTGGTAAAACAGTTGTTTGTCTGAGCCCATGGTGGTAAAACAGTTGTTTGTCTGAGCCCATGGTGGTAAAACAGTTGTTTGTCTGAGGAAGCCCATGGTGGTAAAACAGTTGTTTGTCTGAGGAAGCCCATGGTGGTAAAACAGTTGTTTGTCTGAGCCCATGGTGGTAAAACAGTTGTTTGTCTGAGCCCATGGTGGTAAAACAGTTGTTTGTCTGAGGAAGCCCATGGTGGTAAAACAGTTGTTTGTCTGAGCCCATGGTGGCAAAACAGTTGTTTGTCTGAGCCCATGGTGGTAAAACAGTTGTTTGTCTGAGCCCATGGTGGTAAAACAGTTGTTTGTCTGAGCCCATGGTGGTAAAACAGTTGTTTGTCTGAGCCCATGGTGGTAAAACAGTTGTTTGTCTGAGCCCATGGTGGTAAAACAGTTGTTTGTCTGAGCCCATGGTGGTAAAACAGTTGTTTGTCTGAGCCCATGGTGGTAAAACAGTTGTTTGTCTGAGCCCATGGTGGCAAAACAGTTGTTTGTCTGAGCCCATGGTGGCAAAACAGTTGTTTGTCTGAGCCCATGGTGGTAAAACAGTTGTTTGTCTGAGCCCATGGTGGTAAAACAGTTGTCTGAGCCCATGGTGGATTTGTTGCTGTATAATATTGGTAACACTGGAGTTAAATTTGTCTGGCACCATCAGACATGTCTGTAGCTGAGCCTGGGGTTTGGTCTCACGGCTACTAGTTGAATCCTACTGTAGTCTGTCCCACTGTCTTCACTTTCCTGTCTGTCTACCCAGACTGACAGGGCGCTGCAGTAGTCTCGAGGATATGGTGTTGGATATCCCCGACCGTGGAGCAACGTAAGCAGGAGCACTGATGCATTGCCGGAAACAAACTGTCTATCAAGGTTAAGGAAGTTGGCCAGCACCTGCTTGAACAAGCAACTTTCACCGTTAAACTTCTCATTGGGTGTTGCACTACAGCTGCCCTTTCCTCTCTTCAACTAATGTGTGTATATCACAGGGTTTGGACATATTTCTGTCTTGTGTTGACTAAGTCTTCTTCTATCTCCCTGATCATTAACAAATAGAATTCTCTGTGTGTCTACAGTGATCCGTGGTCTCTGTGATGACTATGATCTGGACTTTCCAGCGTTCTACGCCTGCATCGGTCTCTGGAACTCCCTCTTCCTCATCCTGGGAGGCATCTTCAACGTCTCCCTGCTCATGAAGCTGTTCAAAAGGTACTCTGTATGTATTGAATAGTATACTATGTTCCAGTGTTTATATCAACGAAGGGCTATGAGTTCTATAGTTCTAATGAATGACATGGAAGGTGTTTTCCACGACGTGCTAGCAGAGTGGAACACAAACCCTACCACTGAGTTAAATTATTTTCCAGAGACCGCATAGAGCCCCGAGTTGATTATCCCTTTCATACCATGCCTATGATTTACCACGTATGAAGCTAGAAATGCTAAAAACATCCACTGAAGTAGCTTGAAAGATTAGTAGAAATCTACAGTAGTTTCTGTGGTAACCAAACAAACAGACTTGCTAGTTTAGCTAATTAAACCATCAGTCCTAGCTTGGTATTATTCAAATCAACAATCGCAACGGCAAAAAATTTCAGTTCAACTTCTGCTTTCAAAAGCAGCTCAGACAAAGAACATGTAAGAACTATAGCCATTGAATTCTACTGTGCCGATACACTGTGTGTTATAGGGAAATATAAACTGAGTGGTTTAAGCCCTGAATGCTAATTGGCTGGCAGCCGTGGTATATCAGACCATATACCATGGGTATTACAAAACATATATTTTTACTGCTCTAATTACGTTGGTAACTGTCACGAGATTTCTCAATCCCAATGATAATAACTAACAATCAATAAGATTTGACCAATCCCAGAGGTTTGTAAGACCCTGGGTTTAATAATAATTAGGCAAAGACTCAGCTAATGCAAAAGGTTAGTACAGTTTATTCAGAGAACGTTCTAAAGTCCATAATACAAAGACATTATGTTTTATAACCCACTCCCTACTTACCCACATACCTCCACACAAACAGTAGATAACCTACCCACATACCTCCACACAAACAGTAGATAACCTACCCACATACCTCCACACAAACAGTAGATAACCTACCCTCATACCTCCACACAAACAGTAGATAACCTACCCACATACCTCCACACAAACAGTAGATAACCTACCCACATACCTCCACACAAACAGTAGATAACCTACCCACATACCTCCACACAAACAGTAGATAACCTACCCTCATACCTCCACACAAACAGTAGATAACCTACCCACATACCTCCACACAAACAGTAGATAACCTACCCACATACCTCCACACAAACAGTAGATAACCTACCCACATACCTCCACACAAACAGTAGATAACCTACCCACATACCTCCACACAAACAGTAGATAACCTACCCACATACCTCCACACAAACAGTAGATAACCTACCCCGATACCTCCACACAAACAGTAGATAACCTACCCACATACCTCCACACAAACAGTAGATAACCTACCCACATACCTCCAGACAAACAGTAGATAACCTACCCACATACCTCCACACAAACAGTAGATAACCTACCCACATACCTCCAGACAAACAGTAGATAACCTACCCACATACCTCCACACAAACAGTAGATAACCTACCCACATACCTCCACACAAACAGTAGATAACCTACCCACATACCTCCACACAAACAGTAGATAACCTACACACATACCTCCACACAAACAGTAGATAACCTACCCACATACCTCCACACAAACAGTAGATAACCTACCCTCATACTTCCACACAAACAGTAGATAACACATACCTCCACACAAACAGTAGATAACCTACCCACATACCTCCACACAAACAGTAGATAACCTACCCTCATACCTCCACACAAACAGTAGATAACCTACCCTCATACCTCCACACAAACAGTAGATAACCTACCCCGATACCTCCACACAAACAGTAGATAACCTACCCACATACCTCCACACAAACAGTAGATAACCTACCCACATACCTCCAGACAAACAGTAGATAACCTACCCACATACCTCCACACAAACAGTAGATAACCTACCCACATACCTCCACACAAACAGTAGATAACCTACCCACATACCTCCACACAAACAGTAGATAACCTACCCACATACCTCCACACAAACAGTAGATAACCTACCCACATACCTCCACACAAACAGTAGATAACCTACCCACATACCTCCACACAAACAGTAGATAACCTACCCACATACCTCCACACAAACAGTAGATAACACATACCTCCACACAAACAGTAGATAACCTACCCACATACCTCCACACAAACAGTAGATAACCTACCCACATACATACACAGGAACAGTAGGTAGGATGTATCCTTCCCTGTGGTTCTCACCACTGTTTATCAGTACCAAGCTAGCAGTTCCCTCCTCCTGAGATTAGAGGAACCTTGACTGGACTCCCTGTCCTGTCATAAGTTTCCCAGAGTTCTAACCAGGTCAGGTCATACACAGTTTAATTGTACTCGGTATTTTCTTAGGCACGCACACATTTCTCTCCCTCACTTGTCTCTACTGAACCTTATTGGACTTACGTTTATCGTTCTAATGAATTATACATGTTACAGAATCGAATGATTACTAATAGTTACGTTGGTCTAATTATTCATTACATCTGTTACATAATGTCATAATTACGTTTAAGGGTGGAATTGTTTAGTCATTAACTTTAAGCATATAAATGATCTTATCAGTAACCAGTTTATAATAGCAATAAGGCACCTCGGGGGTTGTGGTATATGGCCAAGATACCACGGCTAAGGGATGTATCCAGGCAGTCTGCGTTGCGTTGTGTGAAGAACAGACTTAGCCGTGGTAGATTGGTCATATACCACACCCCCTCTGGCCTTATTCCTTAAACAGTGCATGCTCTAGAATTGCCGTCAAGCCAATCAGAAACACGTATTCAACAATGCCATGGTATAACGTACAGTAACAACTACAATGTCATGAAGCTGTTTTAAAGGTCTGGTCACCTACATCATAGACACATGGACATGGGGTACAAGCCATCATTTCACTGATGTTGTCGTTGAGGAGGGGACTGTGGATATGTCTCTGTTCGTCCGTATGTTAGTCATTCAGACAGCAATGGCCCGATTTTGACAAAACTTGGTTGAATGATGCATCTTGCCATAGAGATCCGACATTTACAAAATGACAGCGATAGGCCCAAATCGGGAGCTGTTGTAATTAACTGGAATGTGTTAGTCAAATGTGATGTCTCATTTGGCCCAAGGGAAGTGCTGCATCGTTGGTGGGGGACAACATGTTGCCTTGTCTATTGTTGTTTCTCTTGTTGTTCTTGTCGTCTCCCAGGTCAACAGAGGAGGTCATAGCTCTGTTCATCTCTATAGCCTTCGTAGTGGACGCTCTGAAAGGAACCATCAAAAGTAAGGAGGAGAAAAACTCCATATAGGTCATACAGACCATACTGACCATACAGAACATATACCATACAGACCATACAGAACATATACCATACAAAACATATACCATACAGACCATACAGAACATATACCATACAGACCATACAGAACATATACCATACAGAACTAATACCATACAGAACATATACCATACAGAACATATACCATACAGACCATATACCATACAGACCATACAGAACATATACCATACAGAACTAATACCATACAGAACATATACCATACAGAACATATACCATACAGACCATATACCATACAGACCATACAGAACATATACCATACAGAACATATACCATACAGACCATACTGACCATATACCATACAAAACATATACCATACAGAACATATACCATACAGAACATATACCATACAGACCATACAGAACATATACCATACAGAACATATACCATACAGACCATACTGACCATATACCATACAGAACATATACCATACAGACCATACTGACCATATACCATACAGAACATATACCATACAGACCATACTGACCATATACCATACAGAACATATACCATACAGACCATACAGAACATATACATACAGAACATATACCATACAGAACATATACCATACAGACCATACAGAACATATACCATACAGACCATACAGAACATATACCATACAGACCATACAGAACATATACCATACAGACCATACAGAACATATACCATACAGAACATTCAGAAGAGTATATACCATACAGACCATACAGAATATATACCATACAGACCATTCAGAACATATACCATACAGAACATATACCATACAGACCATACAGATGAGTATATAGCATACAGACCATTCAGATGATTATATACCATACAGACCATACAGAACAAATACCATACAGACCATACAGAACATATACCATACAGACCATACAGAACATATACCATACAGACCATACAGAACAAATACCACACAGACCATACAGAACATATACCATACAGACCATACAGATGATTATATACCATACAGACCATTCAGAACATATACCATACAGAACATATACCATACAGACCATTCAGATGATTACATACCATACAGACCATACAGAACATATACCATACAGAACATATACCATACAGACCATACAGGTGATTATATACCATACAGAACATACAGAAAATATATACCATACAGAACATACAGAACATATACCATACAGACCATTCAGAACATATACCATACAGAACATATACCATACAGACCATACAGATGATTATATACCATACAGACCATTCAGAACATATACCATACAGAACATATACCATACAGACCATTCAGATGATTATATACCATACAGACCATTCAGAACATATACCATACAGAACATATACCATACAGACCATACAGGTGATTATTTACCATACAGAACATACAGAAAATATATACCATACAGACCATACAGAACATATACCATACAGAACATATACCATACAGACCATTCAGATGATTATATACCATACAGACCATTCAGAACATATACCATACAGAACAAATACCATACAGACCATTCAGATGATTACATACCATACAGACCATACAGAACATATACCATACAGAACATACAGAACATATACCATACAGACCATTCAGAACATATACCATACAGAACATATACCATACAGACCATTCAGATGATTATATACCATACAGACCATACAGAACATATAACATACAGAACATTCAGAAGAGTATATACCATACATACCATACAGAACATATACCATACAGATCATTCAGAACATATACCATACAGACCATACAGATGAGTATATACCATACAGACCATTCAGATGATTATATACCATACAGACCATACAGAACAAATACCATACAGAC
Organism: Oncorhynchus gorbuscha; assembly: GCF_021184085.1. Classification (NCBI taxonomy): domain Eukaryota; kingdom Metazoa; phylum Chordata; class Actinopteri; order Salmoniformes; family Salmonidae; genus Oncorhynchus; species Oncorhynchus gorbuscha. The sequence continues at coordinate 112,827 of NW_025746075.1, forward strand.
CATACAGAACATATACCATACAGACCATTCAGAACAAATACCATACAGACCATACAGAACATATACCATACAGACCATTCAGAACATATACCATACAGAACATATATGATACAGACCATACAGGTGATTATATACCATACAGAACATACAGAACATATACCATACAGACCATACAGAACATATACCATACAGACCATACAGAACATATACCATACAGACCATACAGATGATTATATACCATACAGACCATTCAGAACATATACCATACAGAACATATACCATACAGACCATACAGGTGATTATATACCATACAGAACATACAGAACATATACCATACAGACCATTCAGAACATATACCATACAGAACATATACCATACAGACCATACATGTGATTATATACCATACAGAACATACAGAACATATACCATACAGACCATTCAGAACATATACCATACAGAACATATACCATACAGACCATTCAGATGATTATATACCATACAGACCATTCAGAACATATACCATACAGACCATACAGAACATATACCATACAGACCATACAGATGATTATATACCATACAGACCATTCAGAACATATACCATACAGAACATATACCATACAGACCATTCAGATGATTATATACCATACAGACCATACAGATGATTATATACCATACAGACCATACAGAACATTTACCATACAGACCATACAGAACATATACCATACAGACCATTCAGATGATTATATACCATACAGACCATTCAGAACATATACCATACAGAACATATACCATACAGACCATACAGAACATATACCATACAGACCATTCAGATGATTATATACCATACAGACCATTCAGAACATATACCATGCAGAACATATACCATACAGACCATACAGAACATATACCATACAGACCATTCAGATGATTATATACCATACAGACCATACAGAACATATACCATACAGACCATACAGATGATGATATACCATACAGACTATACAGATGATTATATCACATACAGACCATACAGAACATATACCATGCAGAACATATACCATACAGACCATACAGAACATATACCATACAGACCATTCAGATGATTATATACCATACAGACCATACAGAACATATACCATACAGACCATACAGGACATATACCATACAGAACATATACCATACAGACCATACAGATGATTATATACCATACAGAACATACAGAACATATACCATACAGACCATTCAGAACATATACCATACAGAACATATACCATACAGACCATACAGATGATTATATACCATACAGAACATACAGAACATATACCATACAGACCATTCAGATGATCATATACCATACAGAACATATACCATACAGACCATACAGATGATTATATACCATACAGACCATTCAGAACATATACCATACAGACCATACAGAACATATACCATACAGACCATTCAGATGATCATATACCATACAGACCATTCAGATGATTATATACCATACAGACCATACAGAACATATACCATACAGACCATACAGAACATATACCATACAGACCATTCAGACGATTATATACCATACAGACCATTCAGAACATATACCATACAGACCATACAGAACATATACCATACAGAACATATACCATACAGACCATTCAGATGATTATATACCATACAGACCAATCAGAACATATACCATACAGAACATTCAGAACATATACCATACAGAACATATACCATACAGACCATACATGTGATTATATACCATACAGACCATACAGAACATATACCATACAGACCATTCAGAACATATACCATACAGAACATATACCATACAGACCATACATGTGATTATATACCATACAGACCATACAGAACATATACCATACAGACCATACAGAACATATACCATACAGACCATTCAGAACATATACCATACAGAACATATACCATACAGAACATATACCATACAGACCATACAGAACATATACCATACAGACCATACAGATGATTATATACCATACAGACCATACAGAACATATACCATACAGACCATACAGGACATATACCATACAGACCATACAGATGATTATATACCATACAGACCATACAGAACATATACCATACAGACCATACAGAACATATACCATACAGACCATACAGAACATATACCATACAGACCATACAGATGATTATATACCATACAGACCATTCAGAACATATACCATACAGAACATATACCATACAGACCATACAGAACATATACCATACAGACCATACAGATGATTATATACCATACAGACCATTCAGAACAAATACCATACAGACCATTCAGAACATATACCATACAGAACATGTACCATACAGACCATACAGAACATATACCATACAGACAATTATATACCATACAGAACATACAGAACATATACCATACAGACCATTCAGAACATATACCATACAGAACATATACCATACAGACCATACAGAACATATACCATACAGAACATATACCATACAGACCATACAGAACATATACCATACAGACCATACAGAACATATACCATACAGTCCATACAGAACATATACCATACAGTCCATACAGAACATATACCATACAGAACATATACCATACAGACCATTCAGAACATATACCATACAGAACATATACCATACAGACCATACAGGTGATTATATACCATACAGACTATACAGAACATATACCATACAGAACATATACCATACAGACCATACAGAACATATACCATACAGACCATACAGAACAAAGACCATACAGACAATTCAGGTTACTATATACCATTTTCTTTCAGTAGGTTACCATGCCCAAGGTGTCATGGAGATGATCCTATTTGATATGTTGAAGTGATGATAATGAATTACTCCCTGTTGTGTCTCCACCCTTCAGTCTTTCATAAATACTACCACGCCCCGGCGCTGACCAATGGAAGTGGGGAGGCATTGCTATGGCTACAGGAGCAGGGGGGTGTGACCCTACTCGGGGGTAATGGGACGGGGGCGGGGGGAGGAGAGATGGGGAGCTCTCTCCCTCTGCCTGACTCCTACATCCAGTGTACCAGGGAGAGACCAGTCCTGTGCCTGCTGCTGATGCTGGGAACCCTGTGGCTGGGCTACACCCTCTACCAGTTTAAACAGAGGTACAGTAGAACCCCCTCTACCAGTTTAAACAGAGGTACAGTAGAACCCCCTCTACCAGTTTAAACAGAGGTACAGTAGAACCCCCTCTACCAGTTTAAACAGAGGTACAGTAGAACCCCCTCTACCAGTTTAAACAGAGGTACAGTAGAACCCCCTTTACCAGTTTAAACAGAGAGACAGTAGAACCCCCTCTACCAGTTTAAACAGAGGTACAGTAGAACCCCCTTTACCAGTTTAAACAGAGGTACAGTAGAACCCCCTCTACCAGTTTAAACAGAGGTACAATAGAACCCCCTCTACCAGTTTAAACAGAGGTACAGTAGAACCCCCTCTACCAGTTTAAACAGAGGTACAGTAGAACCCCCTCTACCAGTTTAAACAGAGGTACAGTAGAACCCCCTCTACCAGTTTAAACAGAGGTACAGTAGAACCCCCTCTACCAGTTTAAACAGAGGTACAGTAGAACCCCCTCTACCAGTTTAAACAGAGGTACAGTAGAACCCCCTCTACCAGTTTAAACAGAGGTACAGTAGAACCCCCTCTACCAGTTTAAACAGAGGTACAGTAGAACCCCCTTTACCAGTTTAAACAGAGGTACAGTAGAACCCCCTTTACCAGTTTAAACAGAGGTACAGTAGAACCCCCTTTACCAGTTTAAACAGAGGTACAGTAGAACCCCCTCTACCAGTTTAAACAGAGAGACAGTAGAACCCCCTCTACCAGTTTAAACAGAGGTACAGTAGAACCCCCTCTACCAACTGAATGGGAACTGCCTGCCTGCCCACCCATTTGATCAATGCCAAATACATTTGATTGACAACTAAAATATACAGTAATTGTGGATAACAGTCGTTCAAGTTCAGAATAGTTAGCTAATGTCCACCTACAGTATTGTAACGACCCTGGGTGTCACGTTCTGGCCTTAGTTCCTTTGTTTTGTCTTTTGTTTTCGTATGGTCAGGGTGTGAGTTGGGTGGGTTGTCTATGTTAGTTTTTCTATTTGATTTGCTATTTCTGTGTTTGGCCTGGTATGGTTCTCAATCAGAGGCAGCTGTCAATCGTTGTACCTGATTGAAAACCATATTTAGGGAGCCTGTTTTCCATTGTGTTTTGTGGGTGGTTGTTTTCAGTCTTTGTGTTTCTACACCAGACAGAACTGTTCCGGTTGTTTTCAGTCTTTGTGTGTCGACACCAGACAGAACTGTTCCGGTTGTTTTCAGTCTTTGTGTATGTCGACACCAGACAGAACTGTTCCGGTTGTTTTCAGTCTTTGTGTGTATCGACACCAGACAGAACTGTTCCGGTTGTTTTCAGTCTTTGTGTGTTTCTGCACCAGACAGAACTGTTCCGGTTGTTTTCAGTCTTTGTGTATCGACACCAGACAGAACTGTTTCAGTCTTTGTGTGTCGACACCAGACAGAACTGTTCCGGTTGTTTTCAGTCTTTGTGTGTATCGACACCAGACAGAACTGTTCCGGTTGTTTTCAGTCTTTGTGTGTCGATCGACACTGTTCAGACAGAACTGTTCCAGTCTTTGTTGTTTTCAGTCTTTGTGTATCGACACCAGACAGAACTGTTCCGGTTGTTTTCAGTCTTTGTGTGTCGACACCAGACAGAACTGTTCCGGTTGTTTTCAGTCTTTGTGTGTATCGACACCAGACAGAACTGTTCCGGTTGTTTTCAGTCTTTGTGTATCGACACCAGACAGAACTGTTCCGGTTCTTTTCAGTCTTTGTGTGTGTTGACACCAGACCGAACTGTTCCGGTTGTTTTCAGTCTTTGTGTGTGTCGACACCAGACAGAACTGTTATGGTTGTTTTCAGTCTTTGTGTGTCGACACCAGACAGAACTGTTCCGGTTGTTTTCAGTCTTTGTGTGTCGACACCAGACAGAACTGTTCCGGTTGTTTTCAGTCTTTGTGTGTCGACACCAGACAGAACTGTTCCGGTTGTTTTCAGTCTTTGTGTGTCGACACCAGACAGAACTGTTCCGGTTGTTTTCAGTCTTTGTGTGTCGACACCAGACAGAACTGTTCCGGTTGTTTTCAGTCTTTGTGTGTATCGACACCAGACAGAACTGTTCCGGTTGTTTTCAGTCTTTGTGTGTCGACACCAGACAGAACTGTTCCGGTTGTTTTCAGTCTTTGTGTGTATCGACACCAGACAGAACTGTTCCGGTTGTTTTCAGTCTTTGTGTGTCGACACCAGACAGAACTGTTCCGGTTGTTTTCAGTCTTTGTGTGTGTCGACACCAGACAGAACTGTTCCGGTTGATTTCAGTCTTTGTGTGTCGGCACCAGACAGAACTGTTCCGGTTGTTTTCAGTCTTTGTGTGTGTCTGCACCAGACAGAACTGTTCCGGTTGTTTTCAGTCTTTGTGTGTATCGACACCAGACAGAACTGTTCCGGTTCTTTTCAGTCTTTGTGTGTCGACACCAGACAGAACTGTTCCGGTTGTTTTCAGTCTTTGTGTGTATCGACACCAGACAGAACTGTTCCGGTTGTTTTCAGTCTTTGTGTGTCGACACCAGACAGAACTGTTCCGGTTGTTTTCAGTCTTTGTGTGTATCGACACCAGACAGAACTGTTCCGGTTGTTTTCAGTCTTTGTGTGTCGACACCAGACAGAACTGTTCCGGTTGTTTTCAGTCTTTGTGTGTGTCTGCACCAGACAGAACTGTTCCGGTTGTTTTCAGTCTTTGTGTGTATCGACACCAGACAGAACTGTTCCGGTTGTTTTCAGTCTTTGTGTGTTTCTGCACCAGACAGAACTGTTCCGGTTGTTTTCAGTCTTTGTGTGTCGACACCAGACAGAACTGTTCCGGTTGTTTTCAGTCTTTGTGTGTCGACACCAGACAGAACTGTTCCGGTTGTTTTCAGTCTTTGTGTGTCGACACCAGACAGAACTGTTCCGGTTGTTTTCAGTCTTTGTGTATCGACACCAGACAGAACTGTTCCGGTTGTTTTCAGTCTTTGTGTGTGTCTGCACCAGACAGAACTGTTCCGGTTGTTTTCAGTCTTTGTGTGTCGACACCAGACAGAACTGTTCCGGTTGTTTTCAGTCTTTGTGTGTATCGACACCAGACAGAACTGTTCCGGTTGTTTTCAGTCTTTGTGTGTCGACACCAGACAGAACTGTTCCGGTTGTTTTCAGTCTTTGTGTGTATCGACACCAGACAGAACTGTTCCGGTTGTTTTCAGTCTTTGTGTGTCTGCACCAGACAGAACTGTTCCGGTTGTTTTCAGTCTTTGTGTGTCGACACCAGACAGAACTGTTCCGGTTGTTTTCAGTCTTTGTGTGTATCGACACCAGACAGAACTGTTCCGGTTGTTTTCAGTCTTTGTGTGTATCGACACCAGACAGAACTGTTCCGGTTGTTTTCAGTCTTTGTGTGTCGACACCAGACAGAACTGTTCCGGTTGTTTTCAGTCTTTGTGTGTCGACACCAGACAGAACTGTTCCGGTTGTTTTCAGTCTTTGTGTGTCGACACCAGACAGAACTGTTCCGGTTGTTTTCAGTCTTTGTGTGTCGACACCAGACAGAACTGTTCCGGTTGTTTTCAGTCTTTTGTGTGTCGACACCAGACAGAACTGTTCAGTCGGTTGTTTTCAGTCTTTGTGTGTGTTGACACCAGACAGAACTGTTCCGGTTGTTTTCAGTCTTTCAGACAGAACTGTTGGTTGTTTTCAGTCTTTGTGTGTCGACACCAGACAGAACTGTTCCGGTTGTTTTCAGTCTTTGTGTGTCGTCTTTGTGTTGTTTTCAGTCTTTGTGTGACACCAGACAGAACTGTTCCGGTTGTTTTCAGTCTTTGTGTGTCGACACCAGACAGAACTGTTCCGGTTGTTTTCAGTCTTTGTGTGTCGACACCAGACAGAACTGTTCCGGTTGTTTTCAGTCTTTGTGTGTCGACACCAGACAGAACTGTTCCGGTTGTTTTCAGTCTTTGTGTGTCGACACCAGACAGAACTGTTCCGGTTGTTTTCAGTCTTTGTGTGTATCGACACCAGACAGAACTGTTCCGGTTGTTTTCAGTCTTTGTGTGTCGACACCAGACAGAACTGTTCCGGTTGTTTTCAGTCTTTGTGTGTGTCGACAGAACTGTTCAGTCTTTGTGTGTCGGCAGAACTGTTCCGGTTGTTTTCAGTCTTTGTGTGTCTGCACCAGACAGAACTGTTCCGGTTGTTTTCAGTCTTTGTGTGTATCGACACCAGACAGAACTGTTCCGGTTGTTTTCAGTCTTTGTGTGTCGACACCAGACAGAACTGTTCCGGTTGTTTTCAGTCTTTGTGTGTATCGACACCAGACAGAACTGTTCCGGTTGTTTTCAGTCTTTGTGTGTCGACACCAGACAGAACTGTTCCGGTTGTTTTCAGTCTTTGTGTGTATCGACACCAGACAGAACTGTTCCGGTTGTTTTCAGTCTTTGTGTGTCGACACCAGACAGAACTGTTCCGGTTGTTTTCAGTCTTTGTGTGTGTCTGCACCAGACAGAACTGTTCCGGTTGTTTTCAGTCTTTGTGTGTATCGACACCAGACAGAACTGTTCCGGTTGTTTTCAGTCTTTGTGTGTTTCTGCACCAGACAGAACTGTTCCGGTTGTTTTCAGTCTTTGTGTGTCGACACCAGACAGAACTGTTCTTGTTTTCAGTCTTTGTGTGTCGACACCAGACAGAACTGTTCCGGTTGTTTTCAGTCTTTGTGTGTCGACACCAGACAGAACTGTTCCGGTTGTTTTCAGTCTTTGTGTTTCACCAGACAGAACTGTTCCGGTTGTTTTCAGTCTTTGTGTGTGTCTGCACCAGACAGAACTGTTCCGGTTGTTTTCAGTCTTTGTGTGTCGACACCAGACAGAACTGTTCCGGTTGTTTTCAGTCTTTGTGTATCGACACCAGACAGAACTGTTCCGGTTGTTTTCAGTCTTTGTGTGTCGACACCAGACAGAACTGTTCCGGTTGTTTTCAGTCTTTGTGTGTATCGACACCAGACAGAACTGTTCCGGTTGTTTTCAGTCTTTGTGTGTCTGCACCAGACAGAACTGTTCCGGTTGTTTTCAGTCTTTGTGTGTCGACACCAGACAGAACTGTTCCGGTTGTTTTCAGTCTTTGTGTGTATCGACACCAGACAGAACTGTTCCGGTTGTTTTCAGTCTTTGTGTGTATCGACACCAGACAGAACTGTTCCGGTTGTTTTCAGTCTTTGTGTGTCGACACCAGACAGAACTGTTATGGTTGTTTTCAGTCTTTGTGTGTCGACACCAGACAGAACTGTTCCGGTTGTTTTGTGTGTCAGTCTTTTCAGTCTTTGTGTGTCGACACCAGACAGAACTGTTCCGGTTGTTTTCAGTCTTTGTGTGTCGACACCAGACAGAACTGTTCCGGTTGTTTTCAGTCTTTGTGTGTCGACACCAGACAGAACTGTTCCGGTTGTTTTCAGTCTTTGTGTGTATCGACACCAGACAGAACTGTTCCGGTTGTTTTCAGTCTTTGTGTGTCGACACCAGACAGAACTGTTCCGGTTGTTTTCAGTCTTTGTGTGTGTTCTGTTTTCAGTCTTTGTGTGTACGACAGACAGAACTGTTCCGGTTGTTTTCAGTCTTTGTGTGTATCGACACCAGACAGAACTGTTCCGGTTGTTTTCAGTCTTTGTGTGTCTGCACCAGACAGAACTGTTCCGGTTGTTTTCAGTCTTTGTGTGTCGACACCAGACAGAACTGTTCCGGTTGTTTTCAGTCTTTGTGTGTGTCTGCACCAGACACAACTGTTCGACACCAGACAGAACTGTTCCGGTTGTTTTCAGTCTTTGTGTGTATCGACACCAGACAGAACTGTTCCGGTTGTTTTCAGTCTTTGTGTGTCTGACACCAGACAGAACTGTTCCGGTTGTTTTCAGTCTTTGTGTGTCGACACCAGACAGAACTGTTCCGGTTGTTTTCAGTCTTTGTGTGTATCGACACCAGACAGAACTGTTCCGGTTGTTTTCAGTCTTTGTGTGTCGACACCAGACAGAACTGTTCCGGTTGTTTTCAGTCTTTGTGTGTCGACACCAGACAGAACTCGACACCAGACAGAACTGTTCCGGTTGTTTTCAGTCTTTGTGTGTCGACACCAGACAGAACTGTTCCGGTTGTTTTCAGTCTTTGTGTGTCGACACCAGACAGAACTGTTCCGGTTGTTTTCAGTCTTTGTGTGTCTGTGTTCGTTTTCAGTCTTTGTGTGTCTGCACCAGACAGAACTGTTCCGGTTGTTTTCAGTCTTTGTGTGTCGACACCAGACAGAACTGTTCCGGTTGTTTTCAGTCTTTGTGTGTCTGTTTCGGTTGTTTTCAGTCTTTGTGTGTATCGACACCAGACAGAACTGTTCCGGTTGTTTTCAGTCTTTGTGTGTCGACACCAGACAGAACTGTTCCGGTTGTTTTCAGTCTTTGTGTGTATCGACACCAGACAGAACTGTTCCGGTTGTTTTCAGTCTTTGTGTATCGACACCAGACAGAACTGTTCCGGTTGTTTTCAGTCTTTGTGTGTCGACACCAGACAGAACTGTTCCGGTTGTTTTCAGTCTTTGTGTGTATCGACACCAGACAGAACTGTTCCGGTTGTTTTCAGTCTTTGTGTGTTTCTGCACCAGACAGAACTGTTCCGGTTGTTTTCAGTCTTTGTGTGTCGACACCAGACAGAACTGTTCCGGTTGTTTTCAGTCTTTGTGTGTCGACACCAGACAGAACTGTTCCGGTTGTTTTCAGTCTTTGTGTGTTGTTTTCAGTCTTTGACACCAGACAGAACTGTTCCGGTTGTTTTCAGTCTTTGTGTGTGTCTGCACCAGACAGAACTGTTCTGGTTGTTTTCAGTCTTTGTGTGATCGACACCAGACAGAACTGTTCCGGTTGTTTTCAGTCTTTGTGTGTCGACACCAGACAGAACTGTTCCGGTTGTTTTCAGTCTTTGTGTGTCGTGTTCCGGTTGTTTTCAGTCTTTGTGTGTATCAGACAGAACTGTTCCGGTTGTTTTCAGTCTTTGTGTGTATCGACACCAGACAGAACTGTTCCGGTTGTTTTCAGTCTTTGTGTGTCGACACCAGACAGAACTGTTCCGTTGTTTTCAGTCTTTGTGTGTCGACACCAGACAGAACTGTTCGGTTGTTTTCAGTCTTTGTGTGTATCGACACCAGACAGAACTGTTCCGGTTGTTTTCAGTCTTTGTGTGTATCGACACCAGACAGAACTGTTCCGGTTGTTTTCAGTCTTTGTGTGTTTCTGCACCAGACAGAACTGTTCCGGTTGTTTTCAGTCTTTGTGTGTATCGACACCAGACAGAACTGTTCCGGTTGTTTTCAGTCTTTGTGTGTATCGACACCAGACAGAACTGTTCCGGTTGTTTTCAGTCTTTGTGTGTATCGACACCAGACAGAACTGTTCCGGTTGTTTTCAGTCTTTGTGTGTCGACACCAGACAGAACTGTTCCGGTTGTTTTCAGTCTTTGTGTGTCGACACCAGACAGAACTGTTCCGGTTGTTTTCAGTCTTTGTGTGTCGACACCAGACAGAACTGTTCCGGTTGTTTTCAGTCTTTGTGTGTCGACACCAGACAGAACTGTTCCAGTCTTGTTTTCAGAACTCTTTTTCAGTCTTTGTGTGTCGACACCAGACAGAACTGTTCCGGTTGTTTTCAGTCTTTGTGTGTATCGACACCAGACAGAACTGTTCCGGTTGTTTTCAGTCTTTGTGTGTATCGACACCAGACAGAACTGTTCCGGTTGTTTTCAGTCTTTGTGTGTTTCTGCACCAGACAGAACTGTTCCGGTTGTTTTCAGTCTTTGTGTGTATCGACACCAGACAGAACTGTTCCGGTTGTTTTCAGTCTTTGTGTGTCGACACCAGACAGAACTGTTCCGGTTGTTTTCAGTCTTTGTGTGTATCGACACCAGACAGAACTGTTCCGGTTGTTTTCAGTCTTTGTGTGTATCGACACCAGACAGAACTGTTCCGGTTGTTTTCAGTCTTTGTGTGTATCGACACCAGACAGAACTGTTCCGGTTGTTTTCAGTCTTTGTGTGTCGACACCAGACAGAACTGTTCTGGTTGTTTTCAGTCTTTGTGTATCGACACCAGACAGAACTGTTCCGGTTGTTTTCAGTCTTTGTGTGTATCGACACCAGACAGAACTGTTCCGGTTGTTTTCAGTCTTTGTGTGTTTCTGCACCAGACAGAACTGTTCCGGTTGTTTTCAGTCTTTGTGTGTATCGACACCAGACAGAACTGTTCCGGTTGTTTTCAGTCTTTGTGTGTCGACACCAGACAGAACTGTTCCGGTTGTTTTCAGTCTTTGTGTGTCGACACCAGACAGAACTGTTCCGGTTGTTTTCAGTCTTTGTGTGTGTCTGCACCAGACAGAACTGTTCCGGTTGTTTTCAGTCTTTGTGTGTATCGACACCAGACAGAACTGTTCCGGTTGTTTTCAGTCTTTGTGTGTATCGACACCAGACAGAACTGTTCCGGTTGTTTTCAGTCTTTGTGTGTCGACACCAGACAGAACTGTTCTGGTTGTTTTCAGTCTTTGTGTGTGTCTGCACACCAGACAGAACTGTTCCGGTTGTTTTCAGTCTTTGTGTGTGTCTGCACCAGACAGAACTGTTCCGGTTGTTTTCAGTCTTTGTGTGTGTCTGCACCAGACAGAACTGTTCCGGTTGTTTTCAGTCTTTGTGTGTATCGACACCAGACAGAACTGTTCCGGTTGTTTTCAGTCTTTGTGTGTATCGACACCAGACAGAACTGTTCCGGTTGTTTTCAGTCTTTGTGTGTCGACACCAGACAGAACTGTTCCGGTTGTTTTCAGTCTTTGTGTGTGTCTGCACCAGACAGAACTGTTCCGGTTGTTTTCAGTCTTTGTGTGTGTCTGCACCAGACAGAACTGTTCCGGTTGTTTTCAGTCTTTGTGTGTATGTTCGAGTCACCAGACAGAACTGTTCCGGTTGTTTTCAGTCTTTGTGTGTCGACACCAGACAGAACTGTTCCGGTTGTTTTCAGTCTTTGTGTGTCGACACCAGACAGAACTGTTCCGGTTGTTTTCAGTCTTTGTGTGTCGACACCAGACAGAACTGTTCCGGTTGTTTTCAGTCTTTGTGTGTCGACACCAGATAGAACTGTTTCGGTTGTATTCAGTCTTTGTGTGTGTCGACACCAGACAGAACTGTTCCGGTTGTTTTCAGTCTTTGTGTGTGTCGACACCAGACAGAACTGTTCCGGTTGTTTCTTTGTTGTTTTGTTATTCAGTGTTCAGTTTACTTTATTAAAAACATGAACACGTAGCACACTGTGCATTGGTCCTCACCTTCTTCCCAAGACAGCCTTTACACTGGGTTTATAAGCTCGGACATCGACTCTGCAGCTTGAGCATGCGTTTAGGGCACACTGGACTTCGGGCTAGATTGGTCGATGCTCCCTGCCTGTTTCATTACAGTATGTACACAGGGTGCTGTATATAGCGTTTTAACATATTAAAACAAAACAGATCAATGAGATTTATCCAGCCTTTGCTGCTATGCTGTAGGTTGTTGTAACATTTCAACTTAAAACATATTTTTCCTTATTTTGCACTGCAACGTTGCTGAATGGTGCACTCCAAATGTATTGTAGTTGAGTTGCCAACCGAGGCCACTGCTCAAATGTGGCTGTAATAGTCCTACGTGTTTCTGCTATGTTGTGTTTTGTTGGTTTAGTTTTTTTGGTTATTCATTGTCAAGCTTTACAAACTCAAGCCAGACTGTGGCATGTGTCTGTACCATGTCCATCCGGTGCGCACTGTAAACAGGTCTCACGAAGGCAGTGCAGTTGAAGTTGAATTCAAATCAAATCAAAATCTATTGGTCACATACATATATTTATCAGTTGTTTTTGCGGGTGGAGCGAAATGTTTGTGTTCCCAGCTCCAACAGTGCAGTAGTATCTAACAATTCAGAACAGTAAACAAATCTATAAGAAAAATAATGGAATTAAGAAAAATATAAATATTAGATTGAGCAATGTCGGAGTGGTATTGACTAAGATACAGTAGAATAGAATACAGTATATACATATGAACACGGCTATTTAACAGTCTGATGGCCTTGAGATAGAAGCTGTTTAACAGTCTGATGGCCTTGAGATAGAAGCTGTTTAACAGTCTGATGGCCTTGAGATAGAAGCTGTTTAACAGTCTGATGGCCTTGAGATAGAAGCTGTTTAACAGTCTGATGGCCTTGAGATAGAAGCTGTTTAACAGTCTGATGGCCTTGAGATAGAAGCTGTTTAACAGTCTGATGGCCTTGAGATAGAAGCTGTTTAACAGTCTGATGGCCTTGAGATAGAAGCTGTTTAACAGTCTCTCGGTCCCAGCTTTGATGCACCTGTACTGACCTCGCCTTCTGGATGGTAGTGGGGTGAACAGGCAGTGGCTCGGGTGGTTATCGTCCTTGATCTTGTTGGCCTTCCTGTGACATCGGGTGGTGTAGGTGTCCTGGAGGGCAGGTAGTTTGACCCCAGTGATGTGTTGTGCAGACCTCACTACCCTCTGGAGAGCCCTGAGGATGCGGGCGGAGCAGTTGCCTTACCAGGTGGTGATACTGCCAGACACGATGCTCTCCCTTGTGCATCTGTTAAAGTTTGTGAGGGTTTTAGATGACAAGCAAATTTCTTCAGCCTCCTGAGATTTAAGAGGCGCAGTTTCGCCTTCACCACACTCTCTGTGTGGGTGGACCATTTCAGATCGTCAGTGATGTGCACGCCAAGGAACTTGAAGCTTTCCACCTTCTCCACTGCGGTCCCGTCGATGTACGAAAGTATTCAGACTCTTTGCTATGAGACTCAAAATTGAGCTCCGGTGTATCGTGTTTTCATTGATCATCCTTTAGATGTTTCTACAACTTGATTGGAGTCCACCTGTGGTAAATTCTATTGTTTGGACATGATTTGGAAAGGCACACACCTGTCTATATAAGGTCCCAAAGTTGAGAGTGCATGTCAGAGCAAAAAGCAAGCCATGAGGTCGAAGCATTGAAGCATTGAAGGTCCCCAAGAAAACACTGACTTCAATCATTCTTAAATATAAGACGTTTGGAACCACCAAGACTCTTCCTAGAGCTGGCCTTCCGGCCAAACTGAGCAATTGGGGGAGAAGGGCCTTGGTCAGGGAGGTGACCAAGAACCCGATGGCCACTCTGACAGAGCTCCAGAGTTCCTCTGTAGAGGTTGGAGAACCTTCCAGAAGGACAACCATCTCTGCAGCACTCCACCAATCAGGCCTTTATTGTAGATTGGCCAGACGGAAGCGACTCCTCAGTAAACGTCAAGACAGCCCACTTGGAGTTTGCCAAAAGGCACCTAAAGGATTCACAGACCATGAGAAACAAGATTCTCTGGTCTGATGAAACCAAGATTGAACTCTTTGGCCTGAATGCCAAGCGCACGTCTTGTGGAAACCTGGCACCTGTGGGGATGTTTTTCAGTGGCAGGGACTGGGAGACTAGTCAGGATTGAAGGAAAGATGAACGGAGCAAAGTACAGTGAGATCCTTGATGAAAACCTGCTCCAGAGCTCTCAGGACCTCAGACTGGGGCGAAGGTCCACCTACCAACAGGAGAACAACCTTAAGCACACAGCCAAGTCAATGCAGGAACGATTTAGGGACAAGTCTCTGAATGTCCTTGAGTGGCCCAGCCAGAGCCCGAACTTGAACCCGATCGATCATCTCTGGAGAGACCTGACCATAGCTCTATAGCGGCACCCTATTCCCTATGTAGTGTACACCTTTAGACCCTGAAGGCCTCTGTGTCTGCTAGCTGCCCTGAGGGCCTCTGTGTCTGCTCCCTGCCCTGAGGGCCTCTGTGTCTGCTAGCTGCCCTGAGGGCCTCTATGTCTGCTCCCTGCCCTGAGGGCCTCTGTCTGCTCCCTGCCCTGAGGGCCTCTGTGTCTGCTCGCTGCCCTGAGGGCCTCTGTGTCTGCTCCCTGCCCTGAGGGCCTCTGTGTCTGCTCCCTGCCCTGAGGGCCTCTATGTCTGCTCCCTGCCCTGAGGGCCTCTATGTCTGCTCCCTGCCCTGAGGGCCTCTATGTCTGCTCCCTGCCCTGAGGGCCTCTGTGTCTGCTCGCTGCCCTGAGGGCCTCTATGTCTGCTCCCTGCCCTGAGGGCCTCTATGTCTGCTCCCTGCTCTGAGGGCCCTTGTGTCTGCTAGCTGCCATGAATGCCTCTTTTCAATAAGCTTTTCAATAAGCTTTGGCATACATAGTCTAATTGTTTTGATTAATCCAATCAACCTCTCTCTCTCTCTCCTCACTTCCTCCCTCTATCTCCTCCCCTCTTTCCCTCTATACCTACCCCCCCCTCTGCTCTCTCCCTCTCCTCTCTCCCTCACCCTCCCTCTCCTCTCTCCCACCAGTCCATTCCTCCATGCCAGGGTGAGAGAGGTTTTGTCAGACTGTGCCCTGCCCATCTCGATTTTGACATTCTCCTTCATCGGATCCTACCTGTTCAACGACATCGACCGTCAGTACCTCCCTCCTCTCCTCCTTCTCTACTCCTCCTCTTCTGTCTCCTTCTCCTTCATCGGATCCTACCTGTTCAACGACATCGACCGTCACTACCTCCCTCCTCTCCTCCTTCTCTACTCCTCCTCTTCTGTCTCCTTCTTCTTCATTGGATCCCACCTGTTCAATGACATCAAGCATCAGCACCCCTCTCCTCCCATCCTTCAGCACCCCTCTCCTCCTCTCCTTCAGCACCCCTACTCTCTTCTCCTTCTCCCCTCTAAGTACCCTATCCTCCTCTCCTTCCATCCTTTAGTACCCCTCTCCTCCACTCCATCTATACTTCAGTACCCTCTCCTCCTCTTTCTCGACACCTCTCCTCTCCTTCTTCTTCATTGGATCCTACCTGTTCAACGACATCAAGCTTCTCCTCCTGCCCTTCCGTCCTTCTATCCTCTATACCCTCTCCGACTGTCCTTCTGTCCCTCTCCTCATCTCCTTCAGTACCTGACTCCTTCTCCCTGTCCACCTGATATACTCTCCTCTGTTTCTTACTTTCTGCTCTCAAACACAAACGACTCTAGTCCTCAACCCTCGTCCTCAACACTCATCCTCAACCCTCGTCCTCAACACTCATCCTCAACTCTCTTCCTCAACACTCATCCTCAACCCAAGTCTTCAACTCTAGTCCTCAACTCTAGTCCTCAACACTCATCCTCAACCCAAGTCTTCAACTCTAGTCCTCAACTCTAGTCCTCAACCCTCATCCTCAACACACATCCTCAACCCAAGACTTCAACTCTAGTCATCAACCCTCATCCTCAAACCTCGTCCTCAAACCTAGTCCCCCTTCCTAGTCCTCAACCCTAGTCTTCAACCCTAGTCTTCAACCCTAGTCCTCAACCCTAGGCTTCAACCCTAGTCTTCAACCCTAGTCCTCAACCCTAGGCTTCAATCCTAGTCCTCAACCCTAGGCTTCAACCCTAGTCCTCAACCCTAGTATTCAACCCTAGTCCTCAACCCTAGGCTTCAACCCTAGTCTTCAACCCTAGTCCTCAACCCTAGTCTTCAAGCCTAGTCCTCAACCCTAGTCTTCAACCCTAGTCCTCAACCCTAGTATTCAACCCTAGTCTTCAAACCTAGTCCTCAACCATAGTCCTCAAACCTAGTCCCCCTTCCTAGTCCTCAACCCTAATCCTCAACTCTAGTCTTCAACCCTAAACTTCAACCCTAGTCCTCAAGCCTAATCCTCAACCCTAGTCCCCCTTCCTAGTCCTCAACCCTAATCCTCAACTCTAGTCTTCAACCCTAAACTTCAACCCTAGTCCTCAAGCCTAATCCTCAACCCTAGTCCCCCTTCCTAGTCCTCAACCCTAATCCTCAACTCTAGTCTTCAACCCTAAACTTCAACCCTAGTCCTCAAGCCTAATCCTCAACCCTAGTCCCCCTTCCTAGTCCTCAACCCTAATCCTCAACCTGAGTCCTCAACCCTAATCCTCAAGCCTAGTTTTCAACACTAGTTCCACTTTCTAGTCCTCAACCCTAGTCTTCAAGCCTTGTCCCCCTACCTAGTCCTCAATCTAGTCTTCCATCCTATTCCCACTTCCTAGTCCTCAACCCTAATCCTAATCCTTAACCCTAATCCTCAACCCTAGTCATCAGCCCTATTCTTCAACCTAGTCCTCAACACTCATCCTCAACCCTAGTCCTCAACCCTCGTCCTCAACACTCATCTTCAACCCTAGTCTTCAAGCCCTAGTCTTCAACCCTAGTCTTCAACCCTAGTCTTCAACCCTAGTCCTCAACTCTAGTCCTCAACTCTAGTCCTCAACCCTAGTCTTTCATCCTAGTCCTCAACCCTCATCCTCAACCCTCATCCTAAACACTCATCCTCAACCCTAGTCTTCAACTCTAGTCCTCAACTATAGTCCTCAACCCTAGTCTTCCACCCTAGTCCTCAATCCTCGTCCTCAACACTCATCCTCAACCCTACTCTTCAATTCTAGACTTCAACCCTAGTCCTCATCCCTAGTCCTCAAATCTAGTCTTCCATCCTAGTCCTCAACCCTAGTCTTCAACCCTATTCCCACTTCCTAGTCCTCAACCCTAATCCTCAACCCTAATCCTCAACCCTAGTCCTCAACCCGTGTCCTCAACACTCATCCTCATCCCTAGACTTCAACCCTAGACTTCAACCCTAGGCTTCAACCCTAGTCTTTAACCCTAGTCCTCAACCCTAGTCTTCAAACCTAGTCTTTAACAATAGGCTTCAACCCTAAACTTCAACCCTAGTCTTCAACCCTAGTCTCCTACCCTAGTCCTCAATCCTAGTCTTCAACCCTCATCCTCAACACTCATCCTCAACACTAGTCTTCAACCCTAGACTTCAACACTAGTCTTCAACCCTAGACTTCAACCCTAGACTTCAACTCTAGGCTTCAACCCTAGTCTTCAACCCTAGTCCTCAAACCAAGTCTTACAACCCTAGTCTTCAACCCTAGTCTTCAACCAAAGTCCTCAACCCTAATCCTCAACCCTAGTCCTCATCTCTAGTCCTCAACCCTAGTCCTCATCTCTAGTCCTCATCTCTAGTCCTCATCTCTAGTCCTCATCTCTAGTCCTCATCTCTAGTCCTCAACTCTAGTCCTCAACCCTAGTCCTCAACACTAGTCTCCAGCCTAGTCCTCAACCCTAGTCCTCATCCCTAGTCCTCAACCCTAGTCCTCATCTCTAGTCCTCAACCCTAGTCCTCAACACTAGTCTCCAGCCTAGTCCTCAAACCTAGTCCTCAACACTAGTCTCCAGCCTAGTCCTCAACCCTAGTCCTCATCTCTAGTCCTCAACCCTAGTCCTCAACCCTCGTCTTGTTTCTACAGTTCCAGTATTTAACTTCCATAACGGTCCGATGTTCAGCGTTGCTCCAGTTGGGAAGTTGTCAGTCATGAACGTTTTGTCGGCCATGGTTCTGGGCTTCCTCCTGGCTCTCCTCATCTTCATCGACCAGAACATCGTGGTCTCTCTCACCAACGCTCCCGAGAACAGGTAAAGATGTGCCGACGGCAATGCGCTATATCTGTGTGTGTATATATATATATATATCAACTGTGTGTGTATATATATATATCAACTGTGTGTGTGTATATATATATCAACTGTGTGTTTATATATATATCAACTGTGTGTTTATATATATATCAACTGTGTGTGTATATATATATCAACTGTGTGTGTATATATATATCAACTGTGTGTGTATATATATATCAACTGTGTGTGTATATATATATCAACTGTGTGTGTATATATATATCATATCAACTGTGTGTGTATATATATATATATCAACTGTGTGTGTATATATATATATCAACTGTGTGTGTATATATATATAACTGTGTGTGTGTACATATATATCAACTGTGTGTGTGTATATATATATCAACTGTGTGTGTGTATATATATATCAACTGTGTGTGTGTGTGTGTGTGTGTGTGTGTGTGTGTGTGTGTGTGTGTGTGTGTGTGTGTGTGTGTGTGTGTGTGTGTGTGTGTGTGTGTGTGTGTGTGTGTGTGTGTGTGTGTGTGTGTGTGTGTGTGTGTGTGTGTGTGTGTGTGTGTGTGTGTGTGTATGTGTGTGTGTGTGTGTGTGTATATATATCGTGTGTGTGTGTATATCGTGTGTGTGTATATATTGTGTGTGTGTGTATATATCGTGTGTGTGTGTATATATGTGTGTGTGTGTATATATATGTGTGTGTGTATATATATATCAACTGTGTGTGTGTATATATATATCAACTGTGTGTGTGTATATATATATCAACTGTGTGTGTGTGTATATATATCAAGTGTGTGTGTGTGTGTGTGTGTGTGTGTGTGTGTGTGTGTGTGTGTGTGTGTGTGTGTGTGTGTGTGTGTGTGTGTGTGTGTGTGTGTGTGTGTGTGTGTGTGTGTGTGTGTGTATATATCGTGTGTGTGTGTGTGTGTGTGTGTGTGTGTGTGTATATATCGTGTGTGTGTGTATATATCGTGTGTGTGTGTATATATCGTGTGTGTGTGTATATATCGTGTGTGTGTGTATATATCAACTGTGTGTGTGTGTGTGTGTGTATCAACTGTGTGTGTGTGTGTGTATCAACTGTGTGTGTGTGTGTGTATCAACTGTGTGTGTGTGTGTGTGTATCAACTGTGTGTGTGTGTGTGTATCAACTGTGTGTGTGTGTGTATATCAACTGTGTGTGTGTGTATATCAACTGTGTGTGTGTGTGTGTGTATATCAACTGTGTCTGTGTGTGTATCACCTGTGTGTATATCAACTGTGTGTGTGTGTCAACTGTGTGTGTGTATCAACTGTGTGTGTGTGTGTGTGTATCACCTGTGTGTGTGTCTCAACTGTGTGTGTGTGTCAGGCTGCTGAAGGGAACAGCGTACCACTGGGACCTGATGCTCTCTGGGCTCATCAACATCCTGATGTCTCTCCTGGGGTTACCATGGATACACGCAGCATTCCCCCACTCCACCCTGCACGTCAGACAGCTGGCCTTCGTAGAGCAGCGGGTGGAGGGAGGACATCTATATGAGACGTGAGTTACCTGCCCCTTAGAGACGACCTGCCCCTTAGAGACGACCTGCCCCTTTGAGAAGACTTGCCCCTTTGAGAAGACTTGCCCCTTAGAGAAGACTTGCCCCTTAGAGACGACCTGCCCCTTAGAGGTTACCTGCCCCTTAGAGGTTACCTGCCCCTTAGAGACTACCTGCCCCTTAGAGACTACCTGCCCCTTAGAGACTACCTGCCCCTTAGAGACTACCTGCCCCTTAGAGACGACCTGCCCCTTAGAGGTTACCTGCCCCTTAGAGGTTACCTGCCCTTAGAGGTTACCTGCCCTTAGAGGTTACCTGCCCCTTAGAGGTTACCTGCCCTTAGAGGTTACCTGCCCTTAGAGGTTACCTGCCCTTAGAGGTTACCTGCCCTTAGAGGTTACCTGCCCATTAGAGGTTACCTGCCCTTAGAGGTTACCTGCCCATTAGAGGTTACCTGCCCCTTAGAGATTACCTGCCCCTTAGAGGTTACCTGCCCTTAGAGACTACCTGCCCTTAGAGACTACCTACACTTAGAGACTACCTGCCCTTAGAGACTACCTGCCCCTTAGAGACTACCTGCCCCTTAGAGACTACCAGCCCCTTAGAGACAACCTGCCCTTAGAGACGACCTGCCCTTAGAGACGACCTGCCCCTTAGAGACGACCTGCCCCTTAGAGACGACATGCCCCTTAGAGACGACATGCCCCTTAGAGACGACCTCCCCTTAGAGACGACCTCCCCTTAGAGACGACCTCCCCTTAGAGACTACCTGTCCCTTAGAGACTACCTGTCCCTTAGAGACTACCTGCCCCTTAGACACGACCTGTCCCTTAGAGACTACCTCCCCTTAGAGACAACCTCCCCTTAGAGACAACCTCCCCTTAGAGACTACCTGCCCCTTAGAGACTACCTGTCCCTTAGAGACTACCTGCCCCTTAGAGACTACCTGTCCCTTAGAGACAACCTCCCCTTAGAGACAACCTCCCCTTAGAGACAACCTCCCCTTAGAGACTACCTGCCCCTTAGAGACTACCTGACCCTTAGAGACTACTTGACCCTTAGAGACAACCTGCCCTTAGAGACAACTTGCCCTTAGACTACCTGCCCCTTAGACTACCTGCCCCTTAGAGACTACCTGCCCCTTAGAGACGACCTGCCTCTTAGAGACGACCTGCCCCTTAGAGACGACCTGTATTCTAAAGTTTGAATGCTTTTCGCTCCAGAATAGGGGCGGCAGGGTAGCCTAGTGGTTAGAGTGTGTTGGGCCAGTAACCGAAAGGTTGCTAGATCGGATCCCCAAGCTGACAGGGTACAAATCTGTCGTTCTCCCCCGAACAAGGCAGTTAACCCACTGTTCCTAGGCTGTCATTGTAAATAGGAATTTGTTATTGACTGACTTGCCTGGTTGAATAAAGGTCAAATAAAAAATACAACAGGACAATGAAGTCCATATCCACATACCTCATCTTGACGACAGAAAATAGACTCATTACTCATACAACAACGGACCAAGATGTCATCTACAGTGCTTTCTGAAAGTATTCACCCCCCCCCAAAGTCAATACTTTGTAAAGCTTTACAAAGTTCGGTTTGTGCCAGACATAGCGTTTTCCCTGATGGCCAATAAGGTCAATTTTAATCTCATCAGACCAGAGTACCTTCTTCCATATGTTTGGGGAGTCTCCCACATGATTTTTGGCGAACAATAAACATGTTTGCTTATTTTTTAATTTAAGCAAAGGCTTTTTTCTGGCCATTCTTCCGTAAAGCCCAGCTCTGTGGAGTGAACAGCTTAAAAAGGTCCTATGGACAGATACTCCAATCTCCGCTATAGAGCTTTGCAGCTCGTTCAGGGTTATCGTTGGTCTCTTTGCTGCCTCTCTGATTAATGCCCTCCTTGCCTGGTCCGTGGGTTGTGGTGGGCGGCCCTCTCTTGGCTGGTTTGTTGTGGTGCCATACTCTTTCCATTTTTTAATAATAGATTTAATGTTCAAGGTTTGGGATATTTTTTTATAACCCAACCCTGGTCTGTACTTCTCCACAACTTTGTCCCTGACCTGTTTGGAAAGCTCCTGTCACACCCTAGTCGTAGTATTTTGTGTTTTTCTTCATGTATGTGGTCAGGCCAGGGTGTGACTTAGTGGGGTTTTCTAGGTTAGTCTATGGCTGTCTGAAGTGGTTCTCAATCAGAGGCAGGTGTTTATCGTTGTCTCTGATTGGGAACCATATTTAGGCAGCCATATTCTTTGGTTGTATTGTGGGTGATTGTCCTTAGTGTCTTGATGTCCTTAGTCTGTGTTAGTTTGCACCAGTTAAGGCTGTTTCGGTTTTCACTACGTTTGTTGAGTTTGTGTTTTGGATTCGTGTTTACGTTGTGTGATTAAACATGGATCGCAATATACACGCTGCAGTTTGGTCCGACTCTCCTTCACCACATGAAAACCGTGACAGCTCCTTGGTCTTCATGTCGCTTGCTTGGTGGTACCCCTTGCTTAGTGGTGTTGCAGACTCTGGGGCCTTTCAGAACAGGTGTATATATACTGAGATCATGTGACAGATCATTTGACACTTAGATTGCTCACAGGTGGACTTTATTTAACTAAATATGGGACTTCTGAAGGTAATTAGTTGCACCAGATCTTATTTAGGGGCTTCATCGCAAAGGGGGTGAATACATATCCACCACTTTTTCATTTATGTTTTTTTTTTTTTTGAAACAAGTTATTTTGTGTTTGTCCATTACATGAAATCCAAATAATAATATATATAAATTACAGGTTGTAATGCACCAAAATAGGAAAAACAATAGGAGTGAATAGGGGTGAATACTTTTGCAAGGCATCATAAAACACCTTTCCTAACAGCACTCATAAAATATGTGGTTAGTGTAAAGTATATTGTGTAATGTTATTTAGTTTATGTATGTAAGGCCAAGGAGAGCGGTTCCCCAATGGTGGAACAAACTCCCTCACGACGCCAGGACAGCGGAGTCAATCACCACCTTCCAGAGACACCTGAAACCCCACCTCTTTAAGGAATACCTAGGATAGGATAAGTAATCCCTCTCACCCCCCCCCCCCCCTTTAAGATTTAGATGCACTATTGTAAAGTGACTGTTCCACTGGATGTCATAAGGTGAATGCACCAATTTGTAAGTCGCTCTGGATAAGAGCGTCTGCTAAATGACTTAAATGTAAATGTTATTACAAGGTATAATATTCTTATTACAAGTTACCACACAATGTAATAATAATAATAATATAATAATATATATTATATGTGTAACTTAATCAAGGCATACTTGGTGCCTACAAACTGCAGACTTAATTTCATTCAATATTGGACTGCCTCTGTGAGTGTATGGTTCATGAAGAACATGCTATGGACACAAACATTACGAGAGGTTTAGAGGAGGCTTGGATGACTTTCACCCATCTTCTCAGACTTGAACCAAACATTTTGAACTTTCCCCTCAAATGGAGGGAATAAAAGAACTGAGGTTTCAGACCTCAGTTCCAGTGAATGTTTTGGCTATCAAGACTGTCTGGATTAACGACCCAAGGATTTACTTTCAGACCTCAGTTCCAGTGAATGTTTTGGCTATCAAGACTGTCTGGATTAACGACCCAAGGATTTACTTTCAGACCTCAGTTCCAGTGAATGTTTTGGCTATCAAGACTGTCTGGATTAACGACCCAAGGATTTACTTTCAGACCTCAGTTCCGGTGAATGTTTTGGCTATCAAGACTGTCTGGATTAACGACCCAAGGATTTACTTTCAGACCTCAGTTCCAGTGAATGTTTTGGCTATCAAGACTGTCTGGATTAACGACCCAAGGATTTACTTTAGCAAAGTTTTCTATCGAAGCCGAGCTAAGGATCATCCAACTGATCCCATCTAGATGAAATTCAATTTCACATGTGCCGAATACAATGCTTACTTACAAGCCCCTAACCAACAAATAAGAAATAAAAGTAACAAGTAGTTAAAGAGCAGCAGTAAAATAACAATAGCGAGACTGTACCGGTACCCCCTGTATATAGAGTCAATGTGCAGGGGCACCAGTTAGTCAATGTATTTGGGGTAATATGTACATGTAGATAGAGTTATTAAAGTGATTATGCATAGATACAAACAAAGAGTAGCAGTGGCGTAAAAGGGGGGGTGCAAATAGTCTGAGTAGCCATTTTGATTAGATGTTAAGGAGTCTTATGGCTTTGAGGTAGAAGCTGTTTAGAAGCCTCTTGGAACTAGACTTGGCACTCCAGTACTGCTTGCCGTGCGGTAGCAGAGAGCACAGTCTATGACTTGGGGGGGTAGAAGCTGTTTAGAAGCCTCTTGGAACTAGACTTGGCACTCCAGTACTGCTTGCCGTGCAGTAGCAGAGAGCACAGTCTATGACTTGGGGGGGTAGAAGCTGTTTAGAAGCCTCTTGGACCTAGACTTGGCACTCCAGTACTGCTTGCCGTGCGGTAGCAGAGAGCACAGTCTATGACTTGGGGGGGTAGAAGCTGTTTAGAAGCTTCTTGGACCTAGATTTGGCACTCCAGTACTGCTTGCCGTGCGGTAGCAGAGAGCACAGTCTATGACTTGGAACTAGACTTGGCACTCCAGTACTGCTTGCCGTGCGGTAGCAGAGAGCACAGTCTATGACTAGGGTGGTTAGAGTCTTTGACAATTTTTAGGGCCTTCCTCTGACACCGCCTGGTATTGAGGTCCTGGATTCCAGGAAGCTAGGCCCCAGTGATGTACTGGGCCGTACACACTACCCTCTGTAGTGCCTTGCGGTCGGAGGCCGAGCAGTTGCCATACCAGGCAGTGATGCAACCAGTCAGGATGCTATCGATGGTGAAGCTGTAGAACCTTTTGAGGATCTGAGGACCCATGGCAAATCTTTTCAGTCTCCTGAGGGGGAATAGGCATTGTCATGCCTTCTTCACAATTGTCTTGGTGTGCTTGGACCATATTAGTTTGTTGGTGATGTGGACACCAAGGAACTTGAAGCTCTCAACCTGCTCCACTCCATCAATGAGAATGGGGGCTGCTCAGTCCTCCTTTTCCTGTAGTCCACAATCATCTCCTTTGTCTTGATCACGTTAAGGGAGAGGTTGTTGTCCTAGAATCACACAGCCAGGTCTCTGACATCATCCCTATACGCTGTCTTGTCATTGTCTGTGATTAAGGCCTACCACTGTTGTGTCATCGGCAAACTTAATGATGGTGTTGGAGTCGTACCTGGCGGTGCAGTCATTAGTGAACAGGGAGTAGAGGAAGGGACTGAGCACACACCCCTGAGGGGCCCCCTTGTTGAGGATCAGCGTGGCGGATGTGTTGTTACCTACCCTTACCACCTGGGAGCGGCCTGTCAGGAAGTCCAGGATCCAGTTGCAGAGGAAGGTGTTTAGTCCCAGGGTCCTTAGCTTATTGATGAGCTTTGAGGGCAATATGGTGTTGAACGCTAAGCATTAGTCAATGAATAGCATTCTCACATAGGTGTTCCTTTTGTCCATGTGAGAAAGGGCAGTGTGTAGTGCAATAGAGATTGCATTATCTGTGGATCTGTTGGGGCAGTACGGACATTGGAGTGGGTCTAGGGTTTCAGGGATAATGGTGTTGATGTGAACCATGACCAGCCTTTCAAAGCACGTCATGGCTACAGATGTGAGTGCTACGAGTCATTTAGGCAGGTTACCTTAATGTTCTTGAGCACATCAACTTTTCAGAGGAGACTGTGTGAATCAGGCCTCCATGGTCGAATTGCTGCAAAGAAATCACTACTAAAGGACACCAGTAACAAGAAGAGACTTGCATGGGCCAAGAAACAAGAGCAATGGATATTAGTCCGGTGGAAAAGTGTCCTTTGGTCTGATGAGTCCAAATTGGAGATGTTTGGTTCCAACCGCCGTGTCTTTGTGAGACACAGAGTAGGTGAACGGATGATCTCCACATGTCTGGTTCCCACCGTGAAGCATGGAGGAGGAATTGTGATGTTGTGGGGTGCTTTGCTGGTGACACAGTCTGTGATTGATTTAGAATTCAAGGCACACTTAACCAGCATGGCTACCACAGCATTCAGCAGCGATACGCCATCTCATCTGCTTTGCGCTTAGTGGGACTATCATTTGTTTGTCAACAGGACAATGACCCAACACACCTCCAGGGTAAGGGCTACTTGACCAAGAAGGAGAGTGATGGAATACCTCTACACAATTTACATGGTTTGGGATTAATTGGACCACAAAGTGAAGGAAAATCAACCAACAAGTGCTCAGCATAAGGGGGAACTCCTTCAAGACTGTTGGAAAAGCATTCCAGGTGAAGCTGGTTGAGAGAATGCCAAGAGTGTACAAAGCTGTCATCAAGGCAAAGTGTGGCTACTTTAAATAATCTAAAATATGAAGTATATTTTGATTTGTTTAAAAAAAAATCTTAACTACACAATTCCATGTGTGATTTCATAGTTTGGATGTCTTCACTATTATTCTACAATGTGGAGGGAAAGAGGTATGGGACTGTAGGTGGAGGTAAAGAGGTATGGGACTGTAGGTGGAGGTAAAGAGGTATGGGACTGTAGGTGGAGGTATAGAGGTATGGAACTGTAGGTGGAGGGAAAGAGGTATGGGACTGTAGGTGGAGGTGTAGAGGTATGGAACTGTAGGTGGAGGGAAAGAGGTATGGGACTGTAGGTGGAGGTAAAGAGGTATGGAACTGTAGGTGGAGGTATAGAGGCATGTGACTGTAGGTGGAGGTATAGAGGTATGGGACTGTAGGTGGAGGTATAGAGGTATGTGACTGTAGGTGGAGGTATAGAGGCATGTGACTGTAGGTGGAGGTATAGAGGTATGTGACTGTAGGTGGAGGTATAGAGGTATGGGACTGTAGGTGGAGGTATAGAGGTATGTGACTGTAGGTGGAGGTAAAGAGGTATGTGACTGGAGGTGGAGGTATGGGACTGTAGGTGGAGGTATAGAGGTATGGGACTGTAGGTGGAGGTAAAGAGGTATGTGACTGGAGGTGGAGGTATGGGACTGTAGGTGGAGGTATAGAGGTATGTGACTGTAGGTGGAGGTATGTGACTGTAGGTGGAGGTATAGAGGTATGTGACTGTAGGTGGAGGTATAGAGGTAAGGAACTGTAGGTGGAGGCATAGAGGTATGTGACTGTAGGTGGAGGTATAGAGGTATGTGACTGTAGGTGGAGGTAAAGAGGTACGTGACTGTAGGTGGAGGTATGTGACTGTAGGTGGAGGTATAGAGGTATGTGACTGTAGGTGGAGGTAGAGAGGTATGTGACTGTAGGTGGAGGTATAGAGGTATGGGACTGTAGGTGGAGGTAAAGAGGTAAGGGACTGTAGGTGGAGGTAAAAATGTATGTGACTGTAGGTGGAGGTAAAGAGGTATGGGACTGTAGGTGGAGGTATAGAGGTATGGGACTGTAGGTGGAGGTAAAAATGTATGGGAATGTAGGTGGAGGAATAGAGGTATGAGACTGTAGGTGGAGGTAAAGAGGTATGTGACTGTAGGTGGAGGTAAAGAGGTATGTGACTGTAGGTGGAGGTAGAGGTATGTGACTGTAGGTGGAGGTAAAGAGGTATGGAACTGTAGGTGGAGGTATAGAGGTATGGAACTGTAGGTACGGGTAAGGATGACAGAGGCAGAGAATATCACCGTTTACTGGGAATTTATTTCCTTACACGGTAATGTGGGAAAAAGGGTCTGGACAGAACCAAATCAAAGAAAGTTTTAGTCCCCTGTCCTACCTTACCTACCTAACCACTACTTACCTAACCTACCCTCTCCTACCTTACCTACCCACTACTTACCTAAACTACCCTCTCCTACCTTACCTACCCACTACTTACCTAACCTACCCTCTCCTACCTTACCTACCCACTACTTACCTAACCTACCCTCTCCTACCTTACCTGCTTATCCACTACTTACCTAACCTACCCTCTCCTGCCTTACCTACCCACTACTTACCTAACCTACCCTCTCCTACCTTACCTACCTACCCACTACTTACCTAACCTACCCTCTCCTACCTTAGCTGCCTACCCACTACTTACCTAACCTACCCTCTCCTACCTTACCTACCTACTACTTACCTAACCTACCCTCTCCTACCTTACCGACCTACCCACTACTTACCTAACCTACCCTCTCCTACCTTACCTACCTACTACTTATCTAACCTACCCTCTCCTACCTTACCTACCCACTACTTATCTAACCTACCCTCTCCTACCTTACCTACCCACTACTTACCTAACCTACCCTCTCCTACCTTACCTACCTACTACTTACCTAACCTACCCTCTCCTACCTTACCTGCTTATCCACTACTTACCTAACCTACTCTCTCTTGCCTTACCTGCCTACCCAGGTTATAGATAGACTAGTGTCCTGTGGGTTATAACATGCTCTAAGAGGTTATAGATAGACTATTGTCCTGTGGGTTATAACATGCTCTAAGAGGTTATAGATAGACTAGTGTCCTGTGGGTTATAACATGCTCTAAGAGGTTATAGATAGACTGGTGTCCTGTGGGTTATAACATGCTCTAAGAGGTTATAGATAGACTAGTGTCCTTAATCAGAAGTAACTGTTGACTTATTGTGTGTGTGTGTGTGTGTGTGTGTGTGTGTGTGTGTGTGTGTGTGTGTGTGTGTGTGTGTGTGTGTGTGTGTGTGTGTGTGTGTGTGTGTGTGTGTGTGTGTGTGTGTGTGTGTGTGTGTGTGTGTGTGTCCAGTATTGTCAGTGTAAAGGAGACCAGGCTAACATCTCTAGTGGCCAACATCTTCATCGGTATGTCAGTGTTTCTGCTTCCGGTTCCTCTCCAGTGGATCCCCAAACCTGTCCTCTACGGACTTTTTCTTTACATCGCCCTTACATCTATAGACGGGAACCAGATGTGTGACCGCATGGCCCTGCTCCTTAAAGAACAGGTTAGTGACCACAATGCCCTGCTCCTTAATGACCACAATGCCCTGCTCCTTAAAGAACAGGTTAGTGACCACAATGCCCTGCTCCTTAATGACCACAATGCCCTGCTCCTTAAAGAACAGGTTAGTGACCACAATGCCCTGCTCCTTAATGACCACAATGCCCTGCTCCTTAAAGAACAGGTTAGTGACCACAATGCCCTGCTCCTTAAAGAACAGGTTAGTGATCACAATGCCCTGCTTCTTAATGACCACAATGCCCTGCTCCTTAAAGAACAGGTTAGTGACCACAATGCCCTGCTCCTTAAAGAACAGGTTAGTGACCACAATGCCCTGCTCCTTAAAGAACAGGTTAGTGACCACAATGCCCTGCTCCTTAAAGAACAGGTTAGTGACCACAATGCCCTGCTCCTTAAAGAACAGGTTAGTGACCACAATGCCCTGCTCCTTAAAGAACAGGTTAGTGACCACAATGCCCTGCTCCTTAAAGAACAGGTTAGTGACCACAATGCCCTGCTCCTTAAAGAACAGGTTAGTGACCACAATGCCATGCTCCTTAAAGAACAGGTTAGTGACCACAATGCCATGCTCCTTAAAGAACAGGTTAGTGACCACAATGCCCTGCTCCTTAAAGAACAGGTTAGTGACCACAATGCCCTGCTCCTTAAAGAACAGGTTAGTGACCACAATGCTCTGCTTCATAATGACCACAATGCCCTGCTCCTTAAAGAACAGGTTAGTGACCACAATGCTCTGCTTCATAATGACCACAATGCACTGCTCCTTAAAGAACAGGTTAGTGACCACAATGCCCTGCTTCATAAAGAACAGGTTCGTGACCACAAGGCCCTGCAGGTGTGAACAGGTGATTTTGAACAGGTTAGTGACCACAATGCTCTGCTTCATAATGACCACGGGGCTTTTGGTGGACCACAATGTTACTGTAATGGCCACGGGCTTTTGGTGGAACAGTTTTGTAATGGCCTCAGGGCTTTTGGTGGGTTACTGTAATGGCCATGGGGCTTTTGGTGGGTTACTGTAATGGCCTCAGGGCTTTTGGTGGGTTACTGTAATGGCCACAGGGCTTTTAGTGGGTTACTGTAATGGCCTCGGGGCTTTTGGTGGGTTACTGTAATGGCCTCGGGGCTTTTGGTGGGTTACTGTAATGGCCACAGGGCTTTTGGTGGGTTACTGTAATGGCCTCGGGGCTTTTGGTGGGTTACTGTAATGGCCTCGGGGCTTTTGGTGGGTTACTGTAATGGCCTCGGGGCTTTTGGTGGGTTACTGTAATGGCCACAGGGCTTTTGGTGGGTTACTGTAATGGCCTCAGGGCTTTTGGTGGGTTACTGTAATGGCCACAGGGCTTTTGGTGGGTTACTGTAATGGCCATAGGGCTTTTGGTGGGTTACTGTAATGGCCATAGGGCTTTTGGTGGGTTACTGTAATGGCCATAGGGCTTTTGGTGGGTTACTGTAATGGCCACAGGGCTTTGCAGATCAAAACAACGGTAGGATCCTGTAGGCACAGTTGAAACCTGCACATCTTTTGGAGACCACCGACCAACAGATTACACTGTTAAATCAATAAAGAAGTTAATTGTTCTCTCTCTTCTCCCTCTCTTCTCCATCTCTCTCCCTCTCTGCTCCCCCTCTCTCTCTCTATCTCTCTCTCTCACTTTCTCACTGTCTCTCTCTCTCTCTCTCTCTCTCTCTCTCTCTCTCTCTCTCTCTCTCTCTCCCTCACTATCTCTTCTCTCTCTCTCTCTCTCTCTCTCTCTCTCTCCCTCTCTCTCTGCTCTCTCTCTCTTTCTCTCTGCTCCCTCTCTCTCTGCTCTCTCTCTCTCTCTCTGCTCCCTCTCTCTTTCTCTCTGCTCTCTCTCTCTCTCTCTCTGCTCCCTCTCTCTCTCTGCTCCCTCTCTCTCTCTGCTCCCTCTCTCTCTCTCTGCTCCCTCTCTCTCTCTCTCTCCCTCTCTCTCTGCTCTCTCTCTCTTTCTCTCTGCTCCCTCTCTCTCTGCTCTCTCTCTCTCTCTCTGCTCCCTCTCTCTTTCTCTCTGCTCTCTCTCTCTCCCTCTCTCTCTGCTCCATCTCTCTCTCTCTCTCCCTCTCTCTCTGCTCTCTCTCTTTCTCTCTGCTCCCTCTCTCTGCTCTCTCTCTCTCTCTCTCTCTGCTCCCTCTCTCTCTCTCTGCTCTCTCTCTCTCTCTCTCTGCTCTCTCTCTCTCTCTCTCTCTCTCTCTCTCTCTCTCTCTCTCTCTCTCTCTCTCTCTCTCTCTGCTCCCTCTCTCTGCTCTCTCTCTCTCTTCTCCCTCTCTCTCTGCTCCCTCTCTCTCTCTCTGCTCCCTCTCTCTGCTCTCTCTCTCTCTCTTCTCCCTCTCCTATCTCTCTCTTCTCCCTCTCCTATCTCTCTCTCTGCTCCCTCTCTCTGCTCTCTCTCTCTCTCTTCTCCCTCTCCTATCTCTCTCTTCTCCCTCTCCTATCTCTAGACGTCCTACCCCCCCGCCCACTACATCCGTAAGGTTCCCCAGAGGAAGATCCACTATTTCACGTTTCTCCAGATGATGCAGCTACTGGTCCTGTGTGGCTTTGGCATGTCCCCTCTACCCTACATGAAGATGGCATTCCCTCTCTTTATGGTACTGCTTATACCTATCAGGTACAACACAGTGTATAATATGTTCCTCCATAATGTACAGTAGACTACAGACAATATGTTCCTCCATAATGTACAGTAGACTACAGACAATATGTTCCTCCATCATGTACAGTAGACTACAGACAGACACTATGTTCCTCCATGTACAGTAGACTACAGACAGACAATATGTTCCTCCATGTA
Organism: Oncorhynchus gorbuscha; assembly: GCF_021184085.1. Taxonomy (NCBI): domain Eukaryota; kingdom Metazoa; phylum Chordata; class Actinopteri; order Salmoniformes; family Salmonidae; genus Oncorhynchus; species Oncorhynchus gorbuscha. The sequence goes on from NW_025746075.1 coordinate 144,853, forward strand.
CAGTAGACTACAGACAGACAATATGTTCCTCCATGTACAGTAGACTACAGACAATATGTTCCTCCATCATGTACAGTAGACTACAGACAGACAATATGTTCCTCCATCATGTACAGTAGACTACAGACAGACAATATGTTCCTCCATCATGTACAGTAGACTACAGACAGACACTATGTTCCTCCATGTACAGTAGACTACAGACAGACAATATGTTCCTCCATGTACAGTAGACTACAGACAATATGTTCCTCCATCATGTACAGTAGACTACAGACAGACAATATGTTCCTCCATCATGTACAGTAGACTACAGACAGACAATATGTTCCTCCATCATGTACAGTAGACTACAGACAGACAATATGTTCCTCCATCATGTACAGTAGACTACAGACAGACAATATGTTCCTCCATCATGTACAGTAGACTACAGACAGACAATATGTTCCTCCATCATGTACAGTAGACTACAGACAGACAATATGTTCCTCTATCATGTACAGTAGACTACAGACAGACAATATGTTCCTCCAATAAATGGTCTGCTGACACTACAATACTTGGTCTGGTGTCTGCTGACACTACAATACGGGTTGTACAGGCCCTTAGCTCGAAACCTCCAATGCACCTCCACGGCCCAGTGTATCCGGTGCCTCGGCCTCCTGCATGTCTCCCCGGCCTGGTTTGTCCGGAGCTGCCGGAGTCGCCCTCCTGTCGGGAGCTGCCGGAGTCGCCCTCCTGTCGGGAGCTGCCGGAGTCGCCCTCCTGTCGGGAGCTGCCGGAGTCGCCCTCCTGTCGGGAGCTGCCGGAGTCGCCCTCCTGTCGGGAGCTGCCGGAGTCGCCCTCCTGTCGGGAGCTGCCGGAGTCGCCCTCCTGTCGGGAGCTGCCGGAGTCGCCCTCCTGTCGGGAGCTGCCGGAGTCGCCCTCCTGTCGGGAGCTGCCGGAGTCGCCCTCCCATATAGGGTTAGGTTTTGCGGCCGGGGGTCCGCACCTTTGGGGGCGGGTACTGTCTCGCCCTGACCTTAGAGATCCTTTTTATGTCTCTATTTTGTTTTGGTCAGGGCGAGAGTTGGGGTGGGCATTCTATGTTTTGTGTTCTATATTTTCTATTTCTTTGTGGTTGGCCGGGAATGGTTCTCAACCAGTGACAGCTGTCTATCGTTGTCTCTGATTGGGAACCATACTTAGGCACCCTTTTCCCACCTGTGTTTGTGGGAGGTTGTCTCTGTTTAGAGCACTTTGCTTTTGAGCGTCACGGTTTGTTTTTGTAGTGTTTAGTTTGGCATCATTTTAATTAAAATAAAGAAAATGTACACTCACCACCCTGCTCCTTGGTTCTCTCCTTCCAACAGCCGTGACATGTGTTGGTCTGTTACATGTGTTGGTCTGTGTCTGTATCTACATGTGTTGGTCTGTATCTACATGTGTTGGTCTGTTACATGTGTTGGTCTGTGTCTGTAGTTACATGTGTTGGTCTGTGTCTGTATCTACATGTGTTGGTCTGTATCTACATGTGTTGGTCTGTTACATGTGTTGGTCTGTGTCTGTAGTTACATGTGTTGGTCTGTTACAATTGTTGGTCTGTTACATGTGTTGGTCTGTGTCTGTAGTTACATGTGTTGGTCTGTTACATGTGTTGGTCTGTTACATGTGTTGGTCTGTGTCTGTAGTCACGTGTTGGTCTGTTACATGTGTTGGTCTGTTACAAGTGTTGGTCTGTTACATGTGTTGGTCTGTTACATGTGTTGGTCTGTTACATGTGTTGGTCTGTGTCTGTATCTACATGTGTTGGTCTGTTACATGTGTTGGTCTGTGTCTGTAGTTACATGTGTTGGTCTGTTACATGTGTTGGTATGTTACATGTGTTGGTCTGTTACATGTGTTGGTCTGTTACAAGTGTTGGTCTGTTACATGTGTTGGTCTGTTACATGTGTTGGTCTGTTACATGTGTTGGTCTGTGTCTGTAGTTACATGTGTTGGTCTGTTACATGTGTTGGTCTGTTACATGTGTTGGTCTGTTACATGTGTTGGTCTGTTACATGTGTTGGTCTGTTACATGTGTTGGTCTGTTACATGTGTTGGTATGTTACATGTGTTGGTCTGTTACATGTGTTGGTCTGTTACATGTGTTGGTATGTTACATGTGTTGGTCTGTTACATGTGTTGGTCTGTTACATGTGTTGGTCTGTTACATGTGTTGGTATGTTACATGTGTTGGTCTGTATCTACATGTGTTGGTCTGTTACATGTGTTGGTCTGTGTCTGTAGTTACATGTGTTGGTCTGTTACATGTGTTGGTCTGTTACATGTGTTGGTCTGTTACATGTGTTGGTCTGTTACATGTGTTGGTCTGTATCTACATGTGTTGGTCTGTGTCTGTAGTTACATGTGTTGGTCTGTTACATGTGTTAGTCTGTTACATGTGTTGGTCTGTTACAAGTGTTGGTCTGTTACATGTGTTGGTCTGTTACATGTGTTGGTCTGTTACAAGTGTTGGTCTGTTACATGTGTTGGTCTGTGTCTGTATCTACATGTGTTGGTCTGTATCTACATGTGTTGGTCTGTTACATGTGTTGGTCTGTGTCTGTAGTTACATGTGTTGGTCTGTTACATGTGTTGGTCTGTTACATGTGTTGGTCTGTTACATGTGTTGGTCTGTTACATGTGTTGGTCTGTTACATGTGTTGGTCTGTTACATGTGTTGGTCTGTGTCTGTATCTACATGTGTTGGTATGTTACAAGTGTTGGTATGTTACATGTGTTGGTCTGTTACATGTGTTGGTCTGTTACATGTGTTGGTATGTTACATGATTTGGTCCGTTACATGTGTTGGATCATGATCATTTTGGTCAAAGAAGTTCTGAATTTATTACAAGTGTGAAGTGAAATGTGTCCTCTGTTACATGTGGGTCTGAATGTGTTGGTTTTAGTTTGGTCTGTGTCTGTAGTTACATGTGTTGGTCTGTTACATTTTGGTCTGTATTGTTCTTATTTTCCTCAATTAAAGTTGGAAAAATAGGATGATGTGCAGGTCTGTGAGGTGTTGGTCTGTTACATGTGTTGGTCTGTGTCTGTATCTACATGTGTTGGTCTGTATCTACATGTGTTGGTCTGTTACATGTGTTGGTCTGTGTCTGTAGTTACATGTGTTGGTCTGTTACATGTGTTGGTCTGTTACATGTGTTGGTCTGTTACATGTGTTGGTATGTTACATGTGTTGGTATGTTACATGTGTTGGTCTGTATCTACATGTGTTGGTCTGTTACATGTGTTGGTCTGTGTCTGTATTACATGTTTGGTCTGTTACATGTGTTGGTCTGTTACATGTGTTGGTCTGTTACATGTGTTGGTATGTTACATGTGTTGGTCTGTATCTTAGGTTGGTCTGTTATTTTTGTCTGTAGTTACATGTTTTCTGTTACATGTTTAGTCTGTTACATGTGGGTCTGTTACAAGTGTTGGTCTGTTACATCTAGGGTCTGTTACATGTGTTGGTCTAAATTAAGTGTTGGTCTGTTAGTGTTGGTCTGTGTCTGTATCTATTTTGGTCTGTCCTACATGTGTTGGTCTGTTACATGTGTTGGTCTGACTGTAGTTACATGTGTTGGTCTGTTACATGTGTTGGTCTGTTACATGTGTTGGTCTGTTGTGTTGGTCTGTTACAAGTGTTGGTCTGTTACATGTGTTGGTCTGTTACATGTGTTGGTCTGATCTACATGTGTTGGTATGTTACAAGTGTTGGTAAAATGTTGGTCTGTTACATGTGTTGGTCTGTTACATGTGTTGGTATGTTAAAATGTTACATTAAGATCCACAACATTTATTCCATGGGACAAAACTAGGTCCAGAGTTGACTGTGACATGTGTTGGTCTGTAGGTCCAGATACATGTTGGACAAAACCCATGTTAGGTCTGATGATGGCTGGTCTGTTAAGCCTTTTGGACATGGGGTCTGGGTTGGTACTTTTTCTGTTAATATTTGGTCTGTTACAAAAATGGTCTGAATATGTCTGGTCTGTGACTGTAGTTACATGTGATGTCTTTCCTGTGTAGGTCTGTTACATGTGTTGGTCTGTTACATGTGTTGGTCTGTTACATGTGTTGGTCTGTTACATGTGTTGGTCTGTGTCTGAAACATCACATCAACTGCCTGACAGATTGGTATGTTACATGTGTTGGTCTGTTACATGTGTTGGTAAAATGACTGTTACATGTGGGTCTGTTAATTCTGTTATTTTGGTCTGTTACATGTATAGAGTTACATGTGTTGGTTTCATGTGTTGTTTTAGTTTTTCAAATGTTTGGTCTGTTAATGTATTTGATTTAATGTTTGGTCTGTTAATAGTTTTTTACATGTGTTGGTCTGTTACATGTTTGGTCTGTTATGTTTGGTCTGTTACATGTGTTGGTCTGTTACAAACTTGATCCTAGGTCCTGGAATTGTGCAGACTCAGGACAACTGAGCTTTGGAGGAATACGCAGATTTAAAGAGGAGTCCGTAATTTGCTTTAACTGATCTTTTCCAAAGAAGTTCATGAATTTATTACTGCTGAAGTGAAAGCCATCCTCTCTTGGGGAATGCTGAGTTAGCCCACAGTATCAAAAATACATTTCGATTGTTCTTATTTTCCTCAATTAACTGAAAAATAGGATGATCACAACAGTGACTCTTCTCACTGTCTTTCCAAGCTAGTCGGAAGACTTCCAGTTTGACTAACCATATCCATTCCCATTTTCAGGAAGCTTGCTTCAGAGCTAACTGATTTTCTATGTACCAGGGAGCTGTTTCTTATGACAAATGTTTTTAGTTTTTAGGGGTGCAACTGCATCTAGGGTAACTGAAATTAAGTTCCTCAGTTAGGTGGTGAACTGATTTTTGTCCTCTGGTGTCCTTGGGTAGACAGAGGGAGTCTGGAAGGACATCTAGGAATCTTTGTGTTGTCTATGAATTTATAGCACGACTTTTGATGCTCCTTGGTTGGGGTCTGAGCAGATTATTTGTTGCGATTGCAAACGTAATAAAATGGTGGTCCGATAGTCCAGGATTATGAGGAAAAACATTAAGATCCACAACATTTATTCCATGGGACAAAACTAGGTCCAGAGTATGACTGTGACAGTGATTAGGTCCAGATACATGTTGGACAAAACCCACTTAGTCGATGATGGCTCCGAAAGCCTTTTGGACTGGGTCTGGGGACTTTTTCATGTGAATATTAAAATCACCAAAAATGTGAATATTATCTGCTATGACTACTTCACACTCAGATGTCTTTCCTGTTAGCTAGTGATAACTAGTGATAGCTAGTGATGCATGTCCTATTTGAAACATCACCATCAACTGCCTGACAGATTCGGGAGCTTGATACCCCCATTAAGGAAAAAGACTACAGTGGAACGTAATTCATTTGGTTGAGTATAGAGTCAGAGTATAGTTTCAGTATAGTTTTAGTTTTTCAAATGTTTTCGTTAATTATTTGATTTAAGTTTACTAAATAGTTTTTCCCAATTGTAGTTTTTATTTGAGTTTTTGTTTCCAAACATAACGTTGGAATGGGGTGCGAGATAAAGCACATATGTCCAGGCATCAAGTCTCACTAACTGACTTCCCACTAACTGACTAACTGACTTCCCACTAACTGACTTCCCACTAACTGACTTCCCACTAACTGACTTCTCACTAACTGACTTCTCACTAACTGACTTCCCACTAACTGACTAACTGACTTCCCACTAACTGACTTCCCACTAACTGACTTCTCACTAACTGACTTCCCACTAACTGACTTCCCACTAACTGACTTCTCACTAACTGACTTCCCACTAACTGACTTCCCAGCACATATGTCCAGGCATCAAGTCTCACTAACTGACTTCCCACTAACTGACTTCCCACTAACTGACTTCCCACTAACTGACTTCCCACTAACTGACTTCCCAGCACATATGTCCAGGCATCAAGCCTCACTACCACCAGCTCCGACATTCTGCCAAAAGTCCAAAGTTAGAAATTGTATCTCACATGTTTTATTTAATTTGGGGGAGAATTGCCACATCTTTCAATTCTGTTTACATTATTTAACAGTTTTGACAAATGTATTTTCTAATTAATGACATCACCAGCTCTTCTTTAAAGCGCCGGAAGTTCAAATGCAACCGCAACCAAATTGTCTGTCCCTTGTTGCCAGATGGCATAAAGGTGATGCAGTACCCACTAACTGACTTCTCACTAACTGACTTCCCACTAACTGACTTCTCACTAACTGACTTCCCACTAACTGACTTCCCACTAACTGACTTCCCACTAACTGACTTCCCACTAACTGACTTCCCACTAACTGACTTCCCACTAACTGACTTCCCACTAACTGACTTCCCACTAACTGACTTCCCACTAACTGACTTCTCACTAACTGACTTCTCACTAACTGACTAACTGACTTCCCACTAACTGACTTCCCACTAACTGACTTCCCACTAACTGACTTCTCACTAACTGACTTCTCACTAACTGACTTCCCACTAACTGACTTCCCACTAACTGACTAACTGACTTCCCACTAACTCACTTCCCACTAACTGACTTCCCACTAACTGACTAACTGAATTCCCACTAACTGACTTCACACTAACTGACTTCTCACTAACTGACTTCTCACTAACTGACTTCCCACTAACTGACTTCTCACTAACTGACTTCCCACTAACTGACTAACTGACTTCCCACTAACTGACTTCCCACTAACTGACTAACTGACTTCCCACTAACTGACTTCCCACTAACTGACTTCTCACTAACTGACTTCCCACTAACTGACTTCTCACTAACTGACTTCCCACTAACTGACTTCTCACTAACTGACTACCCACTAACTGACATCTCACTAACTGACTAACTGACTTCCCACAAACTGACTTCCCACAAACTGACTTCTCACTAACAGACTTCTCACTAACTGACTACCCACTAACTGACTTCTCACTAACTGACTTCTCACTAACTGACTTCCCACTAACTGACTTCTCACTAACTGACTAACTGACTTCCCACTAACTGACTTCCCACTAACTGACTTCCCACTAACTGACTTCTCACTAACTGACTTCTCACTAACTGACTTCCCACTAACTGACTTCCCACTAACTGACTAACTGACTTCCCACTAACTCACTTCCCACTAACTGACTTCCCACTAACTGACTAACTGAATTCCCACTAACTGACTAACTGACTTCCCACTAACTGACTTCCCACTAACTGACTTCTCACTAACTGACTTCCCACTAACTGACTTCTCACTAACTGACTTACCACGAACTGACTTCTCACTAACTGACTTACCACGAACTGACTTACCACGAACTGACTTCTCACTAACTGACTTCCCACTAACTGACTACCCACTAACTGACTTCCCACTAACTGACTTCCCACTAACTGACTTCCCACTAACTGACTTCTCACTAACTGACTTCTCACTAACTGACTTCTCACTAACTGACTAACTGACTTCTCACTAACTGACTTCTCACTAACTGACTACCCACTAAATGACTTCTCACTAACTGACTTCTCACTAACTGACTTCTCACTAACTGACTTCTCACTAACTGACTAACTGACTTCCCACTAACTGACTTCCCACTAACTGACTAACTGACTTCCCACTAACTGACTTCCCACTAACTGACTAACTGACTTCCCACTAACTGGCTTCCCACTAACTGACTTCTCACTAACTGACTTCTCACTAACTGACTTACCACGAACTGACTTACCACGAACTGACTTCCCACACTAACAGACTTCCCACACTAACTGACTTCCCACTAACTGACTTCCCACTAACTGACTTCCCACTAACTGACTTCCCACTAACTGACTTCCCACGAACTGACTTACCACGAACTGACTTACCACGAACTGACTTACCACGAACTGACTTACCACGAACTGACTTACCACGAACTGACTTACCACGAACTGACTTACCACGAACTGACTTACCACGAACTGACTTACCACGAACTGACTTACCACGAACTGACTTACCACGAACTGACTTCCCACACTAACAGACTTCCCACACTAACTGACTTCTCACTAACTGACTTCCCACTAACTGACTTCCCACTAACTGACTAACTGACTTCCCACTAACTGACTTCCCACTAACTGACTTCCCACTAACTGACTTCCCACTAACTGACTTCCCACTAACTGACTTCCCACTAACTGACTTCCCACTAACTGACTTCCCACTAACTGACTTCTCACTAACTGATTTCTCACTAATTGACTTACCACGAACTGACTTCACACACTAACAGACTTCCCACACTAAAAGACTTCCCACACTAACAGACTTCCCACTAACTGACTTCCCACTAACTGACTTCCCACTAACTGACTTCCCACTAACTGTGCTTCTACACCTGCATTGCTTGCTGTTTGGGGTTTTAGGCTGGGTTTCTGTACAGCACTTTGAGATATCAGCTGATGTACGAAGGGCAATATAAATAAATTTGATTTGATATAACTGACTTCTCACTAACTGACTTCTCACTAACTGACTTCTCACTAACTGACTTCCCACTAACTGACTTCTCACTAACTGACTTCTCACTAACTGACTTCCCTCTAATTATTCTTCCTGTTTCAGGAACTGTGTTCTTCCTCACATCATAGAGGCTAAATACCTGGATATCATGGACGCCCAACACATGTAACTACAGACGCAAGACAAAAACATTTAACAGACCCACACATGTAACAACAGACACAGACCAACACATGTAACAGACCAACACATGTAACTACAGACGCAAGACAAAAACATGTAACAGACCAACACATGTAACTACAGACACAGACCAACACATGTAACATACCAACACATGTAACTACAGACACAGACCAGCACATGTAACAGACCAACACATGTAACTACAGACACAGACCAACACATGTAACTACAGACACAGACCAACACATGTAACAGACCAACACATGTAACTACAGACACAGACCAGCACATGTAACAGACCAACACATGTAACTACAGACACAGACCAACACATGTAACAGACCAACACATGTAACTACAGACACAGACCAACACATGTAACAGACCAACACATGTAACAGACCAGCACATGTAACTACAGACACAGACCAACACATGTAACTACAGACACAGACCAGCACATGTAGATACAGACACAGACCAACACATGTAACATACTAACACATGTAACTACAGACACAGACCAGCACATGTAGATACAGACACAGACCAACACATGTAGATACAGACACAGACCAACACATGTAACAGACCAACACATGTAGATACAGACCAACACATGTAGATACAGACACAGACCAACACATGTAGATAAAGACACAGAACAACACATGTAACAGACCAACACATGTAACAGACCAACACATGTAACAGACCAACACATGTAACAGACCAACACATGTAACAGACCAACACATGTAACAGACCAACACATGTAGATACAGACCAACACATGTAACATACCAACACATGTAACATACCAACACATGTAGATACAGACCAACACATGTAGATACAGACACAGACCAACACATGTAGATAAAGACACAGAACAACACATGTAACAGACCAACACATGTAACAGACCAACACATGTAACAGACCAACACATGTAGATACAGACCAACACATGTAACATACCAACACATGTAACATACCAACACATGTAACAGACCAACACATGTAACAGACCAACACATGTAGATACAGACCAACACATGTAACATACCAACACATGTAACAGACCAACACATGTAACAGACCAACACATGTAACAGACCAACACATGTAACAGACCAACACATGTAACAGACCAACACATGTAACATACCAACACATGTAACAGACCAACACATGTAACAGACCAACACATGTAACATACCAACACATGTAACAGACCAACACATGTAACAGACCAACACATGTAACAGACCAACACATGTAACATACCAACACATGTAACAGACCAACACTTGTAACAGACCAACACTTGTAACAGACCAACACTTGTAACAGACCAACACATGTAACAGACCAACACATGTAACAGACCAACACATGTAACAGACCAACACATGTAGATACAGACCAACACATGTAGATACAGACACAGACCAACACATGTAGATAAAGACACAGACCAACACATGTAACATACCAACACATGTAACAGACCAACACATGTAACAGACCAACACATGTAACATACCAACACATGTAACAGACCAACACATGTAACAGACCAACACATGTAACATACCAACACATGTAACAGACCAACACATGTAACAGACCAACACATGTAACAGACCAACACATGTAACAGACCAACACATGTAACAGACCAACACATGTAACAGACCAACACATGTAACAGACCAACACATGTAACAGACCAACACATGTAACATACCAACACATGTAGATACAGACCAACACATGTAACAGACCAACACATGTAACAGACCAACACATGTAACAGACCAACACATGTAACAGACCAACACATGTAACAGACCAACACATGTAACATACCAACACATGTAGATACAGACCAACACATGTAGATACAGACACAGACCAACACATGTAGATAAAGACACAGACCAACACATGTAGATAAAGACCAACACATGTAGATACAGACCAACACATGTAACAGACCAACACATGTAGATACAGACCAACACATGTAGATACAGACCAACACATGTAACAGACCAACACATGTAGATACAGACCAACACATGTAGATACAGACCAACACATGTAACATACCAACACATGTAACATACCAACACATGTAACATACCAACACATGTAACATACCAACACATGTAACATACCAACACATGTAACAGACCAACACATGTAGATACAGACCAACACATGTAGATACAGACCAACACATGTAGATACAGACCAACACATGTAGATACAGACCAACACATGTAGATACAGACCAACACATGTAGATACAGACCAACACATGTAACAGACCAACACATGTAACAGACCAACACATGTAACAGACCAACACATGTAGATACAGACCAACACATGTAACAGACCAACACATGTAGATACAGACCAACACATGTAGATACAGACCAACACATGTAGATACAGACCAACACATGTAACAGACCAACACATGTAGATACAGACCAACACATGTAACAGACCAACACATGTAACATACCAACACATGTAACAGACCAACACATGTAACAGACCAACACATGTAACATACCAACACATGTAACATACCAACACATGTAACATACCAACACATGTAACAGACCAACACATGTAGATACAGACCAACACATGTAGATACAGACCAACACATGTAACAGACCAACACATGTAGATACAGACCAACACATGTAGATACAGACCAACACATGTAGATACAGACCAACACATGTAACAGACCAACACATGTAGATACAGACCAACACATGTAACAGACCAACACATGTAACAGACCAACACATGTAGATACAGACCAACACATGTAACAGACCAACACATGTAGATACAGACCAACACATGTAACAGACCAACACATGTAACAGACCAACACATGTAGATACAGACACAGACCAACACATGTAGATACAGACCAACACATGTAGATACAGACACAGACCAACACATGTAGATACAGACCAACACATGTAGATACAGACACAGACCAACACATGTAGATACAGACACAGACCAACACATGTAACAGACCAACACATGTAACATACCAACACATGTAACAGACCAACACATGTAACAGACCAACACATGTAACAGAACAACACATGTAACATACCAACACATGTAACATACCAACACATGTAACATACCAACACATGTAACATACCAACACATGTAACAGACCAACACATGTAACAGACCAACACATGTAACATACCAACACATGTAACAGACCAACACATGTAACAGACCAACACATGTAACATACCAACACATGTAACAGACCAACACATGTAACATACCAACACATGTAACAGACCAACACATGTAACAGACCAACACATGTAACAGACCAACACATGTAGATACAGACCAACACATGTAACAGACCAACACATGTAACAGACCAACACATGTAACAGACCAACACATGTAACAGACCAACACATGTAGATACAGACCAACACATGTAGATACAGACCAACACATGTAGATACAGACCAACACATGTAGATACAGACCAACACATGTAACAGACCAACACATGTAGATACAGACCAACACATGTAACAGACCAACACATGTAACATACCAACACATGTAACAGACCAACACATGTAACAGACCAACACATGTAACATACCAACACATGTAACATACCAACACATGTAACATACCAACACATGTAACAGACCAACACATGTAGATACAGACCAACACATGTAGATACAGACCAACACATGTAACAGACCAACACATGTAGATACAGACCAACACATGTAGATACAGACCAACACATGTAGATACAGACCAACACATGTAACAGACCAACACATGTAGATACAGACCAACACATGTAACAGACCAACACATGTAACAGACCAACACATGTAGATACAGACCAACACATGTAACAGACCAACACATGTAGATACAGACCAACACATGTAACAGACCAACACATGTAACAGACCAACACATGTAACAGACCAACACATGTAGATACAGACACAGACCAACACATGTAGATACAGACCAACACATGTAGATACAGACACAGACCAACACATGTAGATACAGACCAACACATGTAGATACAGACACAGACCAACACATGTAGATACAGACACAGACCAACACATGTAACATACCAACACATGTAACATACCAACACATGTAACAGACCAACACATGTAACAGACCAACACATGTAACATACCAACACATGTAACATACCAACACATGTAACATACCAACACATGTAACATACCAACACATGTAACATACCAACACATGTAACAGACCAACACATGTAACAGACCAACACATGTAACATACCAACACATGTAACATACCAACACATGTAACAGACCAACACATGTAACATACCAACACATGTAACAGACCAACACATGTAACATACCAACACATGTAACAGACCAACACATGTAACAGACCAACACATGTAACATACCAACACATGTAACATACCAACACATGTAACAGACCAACACATGTAACAGACCAACACATGTAACATACCAACACATGTAACATACCAACACATGTAACATACCAACACATGTAACATACCAACACATGTAACAGACCAACACATGTAACATACCAACACATGTAACATACCAACACATGTAACATACCAACACATGTAACAGACCAACACATGTAACATACCAACACATGTAACAGACCAACACATGTAGATACAGACCAACACATGTAACAGACCAACACATGTAACAGACCAACACATGTAACATACCAACACATGTAACATACCAACACATGTAACATACCAACACATGTAACAGACCAACACATGTAACATACCAACACATGTAACAGACCAACACATGTAACAGACCAACACATGTAACATACCAACACATGTAACATACCAACACATGTAACATACCAACACATGTAACAGACCAACACATGTAACAGACCAACACATGTAACATACCAACACATGTAACATACCAACACATGTAACATACCAACACATGTAACAGACCAACACATGTAACAGACCAACACATGTAACAGACCATCACATGTAACATACCAACACATGTAACAGACCAACACATGTAACATACCAACACATGTAACAGACCAACACATGTAACATACCAACACATGTAACAGACCAACACATGTAACAGACCAACACATGTAACAGACCAACACATGTAACAGACCAACACATGTAGATACAGACACAGACCAACACATGTAGATACAGACCAACACATGTAACAGACCAACACATGTAACAGACCAACACATGTAACAGACCAACACATGTAACAGACCAACACATGTAGATACAGACACAGACCAACACATGTAACAGACCAACACATGTAACAGACCAACACATGTAACAGACCAACACATGTAACAGACCAACACATGTAACATACCAACACATGTAACAGACCAACACATGTAACAGACCAACACATGTAACAGACCAACACATGTAACAGACCAACACATGTAACAGACCAACACATGTAACAGACCAACACATGTAACATACCAACACATGTAACAGACCAACACATGTAACAGACCAACACATGTAACAGACCAACACATGTAGATACAGACCAACACATGTAACAGACCAACACATGTAGATACAGACCAACACATGTAACAGACCAACACATGTAACAGACCAACACATGTAACAGAACAACACATGTAACAGACCAACACATGTAACATACCAACACATGTAACTACAGACACAGACCAACACATGTAACAGACCAACACATGTAACATACCAACACATGTAACAGACCAACACATGTAGATACAGACACAGACCAACACATGTAGATACAGACCAACACATGTAGATACAGACACAGACCAACACATGTAGATACAGACCAACACATGTAGATACAGACACAGACCAACACGTGTAGATACAGACACAGACCAACACATGTAACTACAGACACAGACCAACACGTGTAGATACAGACACAGACCAACACATGTAGATACAGACCAACACATGTAGATACAGACACAGACCAACACGTGTAGATACAGACACAGACCAACACATGTAACAGACCAACACATGTAACAGACCAACACATGTAACTACAGACACAGACCAACACGTGTAGATACAGACACAGACCAACACATGTAACTACAGACACAGACCAACACGTGTAGATACAGACACAGACCAACACATGTAACAGACCAACACATGTAACAGACCAACACATGTAACTACAGACACAGACCAACACATGTAACTACAGACCAGCTCCTGGATAAAAGAACTGTGATTTGTTTTCCATCCATCCATACAGGTGAAGCACTGGAACAAAGGGATGGAGGGAGAGGTGAAAGAGAGAGAGAGAGGTGCCCATCGGGACCTTTATGGACAGACAGACCAGGTGCCTCCTCTCTCTACCAGCAGGAACAGGTCTGGACCAGCACCATGTGATCAAAAACCAGGACCAGAACTCTGTTCCACCTCTTCTCTCCACAGCATCTCACAACTCCAGTCCAGTGCCATTAAACTCCATTCCTGCATTTGTATTATTCTCTGTTGTTGGTCTGGTTTGTTTGTAAGGTTGTGCCATGACTGGCTTGGCGACATGTAGGACCTCAGACATTTGCCACAGTCTCCCTCTAGTGCTGATTTCTCAGTGACTCTGGTGCCAACATTTAGAAAAACATATTACTGAGTGGGAATGCAACAATTTGCATGCCTTCACACAGACACAACCTCTCTCCCTATCTATCACTCTCTCCCTATCGATCACTCTCTCCCTATCTCTCTCTCGCTCCCTCTCTCTCTCCCTATCTCTCACTCTCTCCCTATCTATCACTCTCTCCCTATCTCTCTCTCGCTCCCTCTCTCTCTCACTCTCTCACCCTGTGTGTCTCTCTCTCGCCCTGTCTCTCTCTCTTGCCCTGTCTCTATCTCCCTCTCTTTATCTCTCACTCTCTCCCTATCTCTCTCGCTCCCTCTCTCTCTCACTCTCTCGCCCTGTGTGTCTCTCTCTCGCCCTGTCTCTCACCCTGTCTCTCTCTCTTGCCCTGTCTCTCTCTCCCTATCTCTCACTCTCTCCCTATCTCTCTCCCTTTCTCTCTCACTCTCTTTCGCCCTGTCTCTCTCTCTCTTTCGCCCTGTCTCTCTCTCTGGCGCTCTCTCTCTTTCGCCCTGTGTCTCTCTCGCCCTGTCTCTCACCCTGTCTCTCTCTCTTGCCCTGTCTCTATCTCCCTCTCTTTCTCTCTATCCCTATCTATCACTCTCTCCCTATCTATCACTCTCTCCCTATCTATCACTCTCTCCCGATCTCTATCACTCTCTCCCGATCTCTATCACACTCTCCCGATCTCTATCACTCTCTCCCGATCTCTATCACTCTCTCCCTATCTATCACTCTCTCACTATCTGTCACTCTCTCCCTATCTGTCACTCTCTCCCTATCTGTCACTCTCTCCCTATCTCTCTCGCTCCCTCTCTCTCTCACTCTCTCGCCCTGTGTGTCTCTCTCTCGCCCTGTCTCTCACCCTGTCTCTCTCTCTCACCCTGTCTCTCTCTCCCGATCTCTCACTCTCTCCCTATCTATCACTCTCCCTATCTCTCTCCCTTTCTCTCTCACTCTCTTTCGCCCTGTCTCTCTCTCTGGCGCTCTCTCTCTTTCGCCCTGTGTCTCTCTCGCCCTGTCTCTCACCCTGTCTCTCTCTCTTGCCCTGTCTCTCTCTCCCTATCTCTCACTCTCTCCCTATCTCTCTCCCTTTCTCTCTCACTCTCTTTCGCCCTGTCTCTCTCTCTCTTTCGCCCTGTCTCTCTCTCTGGCGCTGTCTCTCTTTCGCCCTGTGTCTCTCTCGCCCCGTGTCTCTCTCTAGCGCTGTGTCTCTCTTGCCCTGTCTCTCTCTCCCTATCTCACCCTGTCTCTCACTCCCTATCTCACCCTGTCTCTCTCTCTCTCTCTCTCTCTCTCTTGCCCTGTCTCTCTCTCCCTCTCGCACCCTGTCTCCCCCCCCCCTCCCTTAAGATAAGTAATATTTATGTAAGGCGACACCACAGAGCAAAATTATAGTTTAACATCGATTTGATTGTGAATACAGTATATCATAGCAATATACACATGTTTTAGATTTTTTTAAGAAAGGTTTATTTTGATAAATAATAACGATGTGGATGTATGTGCTCATTTGTTCCTGACTTAGAAGGAGTAATATGAGCCTGTCTTGATGTTTTACAAATATATATTTTTTTACAAATGTTTTGATCTATATCTGTTTACCTTTCCTTCTTAAATAAATATTATTATTATTAAATATTACATCTGTGTTTACTAGACCAGCAAGACCATGGAAAACAGTTCCCCAACTGTAATTGGGGTGGCAGGTAGCCTAGTGGTTACAGCGTTGGGCCAGTAACCAGAAAGGTTGACAATGACTTACTGTAATTGGGGTGGCAGGTAGCCTAGTGGTTAGAGCGTTGGGCCAGTAACCAGAAAGGTTGACAATGACTTACTGTAATTGGGGTGGCAGGTAGCCTAGTGGTTAGAGCGTTGGGCCAGTAACCAGAAAGGTTGACAATGACTGAGGGAAGTAACACAGCCTTGGGAGGGAAATAACACAGCCCTGGGAAGGAAGTAACACAGCCCTGGGAAGGAAGTAACACGGCCCTGGGAAGGAAGTAACACCGCCTTGGGAAGGAAGTAACACAGCCCTGGGAAGGAAGTAACACAGCCTTGGGAAGGAAGTAACACAGCCCTGGGAAGGAAGTAACACAGCCCTGGGAAGGAAGTAACACAGCCTTGGGAAGGAAGTAACACAGCCCTGGGAAGGAAGTAACACAGCCCTGGGAAGGAAGTAACACAGCCCTGGGAAGGAAGTAACACAGCCCTGGGAGGGAAGTAACACAGCCCTGGGAAGGAAGTAACACAGCCCTGGGAGGGAAGTAACACAGCCCTGGGAGGGAAGTAACACAGCCCTGGGAAGGAAGTAACACAGCCCTGGGAGGGAAGTAACACAGCCCTGGGAAGGAAGTAACACAGCCCTGGGAAGGAAGTAACACAGCCCTGGGAGGGAAGTAACACAGCCCTGGGAAGGAAGTAACACAGCCCTGGGAGGGAAGTACACAGCCCTGGGAGGGAAGTAACACAGTCCTGGGAAGGAAGTAACACAGCCTTGGTAAGGAAGTAACACAGCCTTGGGAAGGAAGTAACACAGCCTTGGGAAGGAAGTAACACAGCCCTGGGAGGGAAGTAACACAGCCCTGGGACGGAAGTAACACAGCCCTGGAAGGGAAGTAACACAGCCCTGGGAAGGAAGTAACACAGCCCTGAGAAGGAAGTAACACAGCCCTGAGAAGGAAGTAACACAGCCCTGGGAGGGAAGTAACACCGCCCTGAGAAGGAAGTAACACAGCCCTGAGAAGGAAGTAACACAGCCCTGAGAAGGAAGTAACACAGCCCTGGGAAGGAAGTAACACAGCCCTGAGAAGGAAGTAACACAGCCCTGAGAAGGGAGTAACACAGCCCTGAGAAGGAAGTAACACAGCCCTGAGAAGGAAGTAACACAGCCCTGAGAAGGAAGTAACACAGCCCTGAGAAGGAAGTAACACAGCCCTGGGAGGGAAGTAACACAGCCCTGGGAAGGAAGTAACACAGCCCTGGGAGGGAAGTAAACACAGCCCTGGGAGGGAAGTAACACAGCCCTGGGAGGGAAGTAACACAGCCCTGGGAAGGAAGTAACACAGCCCTGGGAAGGAAGTAACACAGCCTTGGTAAGGAAGTAACACAGCCCTGGGAAGGAAGTAACACAGCCTTGGGAAGGAAGTAACACAGCCCTGGGAGGGAAGTAACACAGCCTTGGGAAGGAAGTAACACAGCCCTGGAAGGGAAGTAACACAGCCTTGGGAATGAAGTAACACAGCCTTGGGAACGAAGTAACACAGCCCTGGAAGGGAAGTAAACACAGCCCTGGGAAGGAAGTAACACAGCCCTGGGACGGAAGTAACACAGCCCTGGGAGGGAAGTAACACAGCCCTGAGAAGGAAGTAACACAGCCCTGGGAAGGAAGTAACACAGCCCTGGGAAGGAAGTAACACAGCCCTGGGACGGAAGTAACACAGCCCTGGGAAGGAAGTAACACAGCCCTGGGAAGGAAGTAACACAGGCCTGGGACGGAAGTAACACAGCCCTGGGAAGGAAGTAACACAGCCCTGAGAAGGAAGTAACACAGCCCTGAGAAGGAAGTAACACAGCCCTGAGAAGGAAGTAACACAGCCCTGGGAGGGAAGTAACACCGCCCTGAGAAGGAAGTAACACAGCCCTGAGAAGGAAGTAACACAGCCCTGAGAAGGAAGTAACACAGCCCTGGGAAGGAAGTAACACAGCCCTGAGAAGGAAGTAACACAGCCCTGAGAAGGGAGTAACACAGCCCTGAGAAGGAAGTAACACAGCCCTGAGAAGGAAGTAACACAGCCCTGAGAAGGAAGTAACACAGCCCTGAGAAGGAAGTAACACAGCCCTGAGAAGGAAGTAACACAGCCCTGAGAAGGAAGTAACACAGCCCTGAGAAGGAAGTAACACAGCCCTGAGAAGGAAGTAACAGCTGATGAGAAGTTTATAATATCTGTCTTATCTCCATGTTTCTGGTTTGTAACGCTCATTACTTTCAACAAATGTCAGACATCATTTCATGTTTGTGTCGATGTAAATAGTTAATGCTATAGGTTTGAAATGTATGAAAATGAACCATGCGTCAACATCACAATGCTGCGAAACTACTGTATTTTAGCTTACAATCTTAATGGCACTACAATGGATGACATATAGCTAAATTGACCATCATTTTCATTTCTCTTAAAATGGCAATGTAGTAGGATATCTTTCTCACCATTTTCAATGACTATTCATACTTAGCCAATCAGGTGCTCCAGCTGTCCTTTTTATTTATATATTTCACCTTTATTTAACCAGGATGGCTAGTTGAGAACACCTTTATTTAACCAGGTAGGCTAGTTGAGAACACCTTTATTTAACCAGGATGGCTAGTTGAGAACACCTTTATTTAACCAGGATGGCTAGTTGAGAACACCTTTATTTAACCAGGTAGGCTAGTTGAGAACACCTTTATTTAACCAGGTAGGCCAGTTGAGAACAAGTTATCATTTACAACTGCGACCTGGCCAAGATAAAGCATAGCAGTTCGACACATACAACAACACAGAGTTACACATGGAATAAACAAACATACAATAAATAATACAGTAGAAAAATCTATATACAGCACGTGCAAATGAGGTAGGATAAGGGAGGTAAGGCAATAAATAGGCCATGGTGGTGAAGTAATTACAATATAGCATTTAAACACTGGAATGGTAGATGTGCAGAACATGAATGTGCAAGTAGAGATACTGGGGTGCAAAGGAGCAAGATAAATAAATACAGTATGGGGATTAGCTAGTTGGATGGGCTATTTACAGATGGGCTATGTACAGGTGCAGTGATATGTGAGCTGCTCTGACAGCTGGTGCTTAAAGTTAGTGAGGGAGATATGAGTCTCCAGCTTCAGTGATATTTTGCAGTTCGTTCCAGTCATTGGCAGCAGAGAATTGGAAGGAAAGGCGGCCAAAGGAGGAATTGGCTTTGGGGGTGACCAGTGAGATATACCTGCTGGAGTGCGTGCTACGGGTGGCTGCTGCTATGGTGACCAGTGAGCTGAGATAAGGCAGGGATTTACCTAGCAGGGTCTTGTAGATGACCTGGAGCCAATGGGTTTGGTGACGGGTATGAAGCAAGAGCCAGCCAACGAGAGCGTACAGGTCGCAGTGGTGGGTAGTATATGGGGCTGTGGTGACAAAACACATGGCACTGTGATAGACTCCATCCAGTTTGCTGAGTAGAGTGTTGGAGGCTATTTTGTAAATGAGCTCGCTGAAGTCCAGGATCGGCAGGATAGTCAGTTTTTACGAGGGTATGTTTGGCAGCATGAGTGAAGGATGCTTTGTTGCGAAATAGGAGCCGATTCTAGATTTAACTTTGGATTGGAGATGCTTAATGTGAGTCTGGAAGGAGAGTTGACAGTCTAACCGGACACCTAGGTATTTGTAGTTGTCCACATATTCTAAGAACCGTCCAGAGTAGTGATGCTGGACAGGTGGGCAGTTGCAGGCAGGGATCGGTTGAAGAGCATGCATTTAGTTTTACTTGCATTGAAGAGCAGTTGGAGGTCACAGAAGGAGAATTGTATGGCATCTGGAGGTTAGTTAACACAGTCTCCAAAGTATACAGAATGATGTCGTCTGCGTAGAGGTGGATCAGAGAATCACCAGCAGCAAGAGCAACATCATTGATGTATACAGAGAAGAGAGTCGACCCGAGAATTGAACCCTGTGGCACCCCCATAGAGACTGCCAGAGGACCGGACAACATGCCCTCCGATTTGACACACTGAACTCTGTCTGCAAAGTAGTTGGTGAACCAGGTGAGGCAGTCATTTGAGAAACCAAGGCTGTTGAGTAATGCACAGTGATGTCTCTTATCGATGGCGGTTATGATATTATTTAGGACCTTGAGCATGGCTGAGGTGCACCCATGACCAGCTCTGAATCCAGATTGCATAGCGGAGAAAGTACGGTGAGATTCGAAATGGTCGGTAATCTGTTTGTTAACTTGACTTTTGAAGACTTAGAAAGGCAGGGTAGGATAGATATAGGTCTGTAGCAGTTTGGGTCTAGAGTGTCTCCCCCTTTGAAGAGGGTGAGGTTCGTGGCTGCTTTCCAATCTTTGGGAATCACAGGCTAGTAATAGGGGTTGCAACCATTTCTGCAGATAATTTTAGAAAGAGAGGGTCCAGATTGTCTAGCCCGGCTGATTTGTAGGGGTCCAGATCTGGCAGCTCTTTCAGAACATCAGCAATCTAGATTTGGGTGAAGGAGAAATGGGGAAGGCTTGGGCGAGTTGCTGTGGGGGGTGCAGGGCAGTTGACCGGGGTAGGGGTAGCCAAGTGGAAAGTATGGCCAGCCGTAGAAAAATGCTTATTGAAATTCTCAATTATGGTGGATTCTAAATGTGAGTGGATTTATCGGTGGTGACAGTGTTTCCTAGCCTCAGTGCAGTGGGCAGCTGGGAGGAGGTGTTCTTATTCTCCATGGACTTTACAGTGTTTCCTAGCCTCAGTGCAGTGGGCAGCTGGGAGGAGGTGTTCTTATTCTCCATGGACTTTACAGTGTTTCCTAGCCTCAGTGCAGTGGGCAGCTGGGAGGAGGTGTTCTTATTCTCCATGGACTTTACAGTGTCTCAGAACTTTTTGGGGTTTGTGCTCCAGGGATGCAAATTTCTGTTTGAAAAAGCTAACCTTAGATATCCTAACTGCCTGTGTATATTGGTTCCTAACTTCCTTGAAAAGTTGCATATCAAGGGGGCTATTCGATGCTAATGTAGTACACCACAGGATGTTTTTGTGCTGGTCAAGGGCAGTCAGGTCTGGAGTGAACCAAGGGCTATATCTGTTCCTGGTTCTATATTTTTTGAATGGGGCATGCTTATTTAAGAAGGTGAGGAAGGCACTTTTAAAGAATAACCAGGCATCCGCTACTATCGGGATGAGGTCAATGTCATTCCAGGATACCCCGGCCAGGTTTATTAGAAAGGCCTGCTCGCAGAAGTGTTTTAGGTAGCGTTTGACAGTGATGAGGGGTGGTCATTTGACAGCAGACCCATTACAGATGCAGGCAATGAGGCAGTGATCGCTGAGATCTTGGTTGAAAACAGCAGAGGTGTATTTGGAGGGCGAGTTAGTTAGGATGACATCTACGAGGGTGCCCATGTTTACGGATTTGGGGTTGTACCTAAATATATGCCTGGTAGGTTCATTGATAATTTGTGTGAGATTGAGGACTTCAAGCTTAGATTGTAGGACGATTGGGGTGTTAAGCATGTCCCAGTTTAGGTCACCTAGCAACACGAGCTCAGAAGATAGATGAGGGTCAATAAATTGACATATGGTGTAGAGGGCACAGCTGGGGGAAGAGGGTGGTCTATAGCAAGAGGCAACGGTGAGAGACTTGTTTCTGGGAAGGTGGATTTTTAGAAGTAGAAGCTCGAATTGTTTGGGCACAGACCTGGATAGTAAGACAGAACTCTGCAGGCTATCTCTGCAGTAGATTGCAACTCCACCCCCTTTGGCAGTTCTATCTTGTTGGAAAATGTCATATTTAGGGATGGAAATTTCAGGGTTTTTGAGCCAGGATTCAGACACTGCTAGAACATCCGGGTTGGCAGAGTGTGCTAAAGCAGTGAATAAAACAAACTTAGGGAGGAGGTTTCTAAGGTTAACATGCATGAAACCAAGGCTTTTACGGTTACAGAAGTAAACAAATGAGAGCGCCTGGGGAATAAGGAGCTAGGCACTGCAGGGCCTGGATTCACCTCTACATCACCAGAGGAATAGAGGAGGAGTAGTTTAAGGGTACGGCTAAAAGCTATGAGAATTGGTCGTCTAGAATGTCCGGAACAGAGAGTAAATGGAGGTTTCTGGGAGCGATAGAATAGATTCCAGGCATAATGTACAGACAAAGGTATGGTAGGATGTGAGTACATGGGAGGTAAACCTAGCTATTGAGTGATGATGAAAGAGATATTGTCTCTAGAAATATTTAAACCAGCTGATGTCACCGCATGTTGTGGGAGGTAGAACTAAAGTGTTGGTTTAGGCATATTGAGCAGGGCCAGAGCCTTTCAAAGCACTTCATTGCTACAGACGTGAGTGCTACGGGTCGGTAGCCATTTTGGCAGGTTACCTTATTGTTCTTGGGCACAGGGACTGTGGTGGTCTGCTTAAAACATGTTGGTATACAGACTCATTCAGGGAGAGGTTGGAAATGTCAGTGAAGACACTTGCCAGTTGGTTAGCGCATGCTCAGAGCACACGTCCTGGTAATCCGTCTGGCCCCGCAGCCTTGTGTATGTTGACCTGTTTATTAAATGTCTTGCTCACGTCGGCTACGGAGGGCGTGATCACACAGTCGTCCGGAACAGTTATGATGCAGTTTATCTATCCTGCTGTCCAAGTTTACCATGCACAAAATGAAAATGTGGTTTTGGCTCATTGTACACAAATTGTCTCCTGTGATTATGATATCTACATTTCTCATTTTTGTGTGATTAGGAAACATCGTGAAGATTTCAGATATGTGTCAGGCTAATATGTTGGATAGACAGGGGTGCCACTTTAACTGGCTAATAGGGGGACTGTTCTAAAATGCCATTTTTGTGTGATTAGAAACATCGTGAAGATTTCAGATATGCGTCAGGCTAATATGTTGGATAGACAGGGGTGCCACTTTAACTGGCGACAGGGGGGACTTGACCCCACCACATTCTAAAATGCCATTTTTGTGTGATTAGGAAACATCGTGAAGATTTCAGATATGTGTCAGGCTAATATGTTGGATAGACAGGGGTGCCACTTTAACTGGCGACAGGGGGGACTTGACCCCACCACATTCTAAAATGCCATTTTTGTCGTTGCACATTTTAGCACATAAGCGGCATCGGTATGCTTTAGGACCATGTGGACGCCTCAGAGCGGCGTTTCATATGGGCTGGATTTAGGACCTCAGTCACCACAGAGGGTGCGGACAGTCACCACAGAGGGTGCGGACAGTCACCACAGAGGGTGCGGACAGTCACCACAGAGGGTGCGGACAGTCACCACAGAGGGTGCGGACAGTCACCACAGAGGGTGCGGACACTCACCACAGAGGGTGCGGACAGTCACCACAGAGGGTGCGGACAGTCACCACAGAGGGTGCGGACAGTCACCACAGAGGGTGCGGACAGTCACCACAGAGGGTGCGGACACTCACCACAGAGGGTGCGGACAGTCACCACAGAGGGTGCGGACAGTCACCACAGAGGGTGCGGACAGTCACCACAGAGGGTGCGGACAGTCACCACAGAGGGTGCGGACAGTCACCACAGAGGGTGCGGACAGGCGGGGTGAAAGCAAAACTTATGAAAGGCAAGGTGCTGCTGTCTGCAAATGCTGTCTCTGTCTGTGTTGCGCTTTTTCTCAGAGTAAAAGCAAGCAGAGGCTACTATTTATTTAACTGATATAGCTGGCAAGGTAAATGCTGTTTGACTTAACAGAAAAAACGATTTATTCCTGAACTATATGTTTATACTTGCGTACTATTGTTTGTACAGATGAAAGTGGTACCCTTCAGGCATTTGGAAATTGCTCCCAAGGATGAACCAGATTTGTGGAGGTCTACATTTGTTTTTCTGTGGTCTTGGCTGATTTCTTTTGATTTTCCCATGATGTCAAGCAAAGAGGCACTGAGTTTGAAGGTAGGCCTTGAAATACATCCACAGGTACACCTCCAATTGACTCAAATGATGTCAATTAGCCTATCAGATGCTTCTAAAGCCATGACATAATTTTATGGAATTTTCCAAGCTGTTTAAAGGCACAGTCAACTTAGTGTATGTAAACTTCTGACCCACTGGAATTGTGATACAGTGAATTAGAAGTGAAATAATCTGTCTGTAAACAATTGTTGGAAAAATGACTTGTGTCATACACAAAATAGATGTCCTAACTGACCTGCCAAAACTATAGTTTGTTAAGAAGAAATTTGTGGAGTGGTTGAAAAACCACTCCAACCTAATGAATCCAACCTAAGTGTATGTAAACTTCTGAATTCAACTGTAAATGTACACCAAGGTAATTATTTGTCATGCCACTTCCAAGCAGGGTCAGATTGCCAGGGGAGACCAGTCTGTGATGGTGCTGAGGTCAATCATTCAGGGGGAGACCAGTCTGTGATGGTGCTGTGGTCAGGCAGTCAGGGGGAGACCAGTCTGTGATGGTGCTGAGGTCAGGCAGTCAGGGGGAGACCAGTCTGTGATGGTGCTGTGGTCAGGCAGTCAGGGGGAGACCAGTCTGTGATGGTGCTGTGGTCAGGCAGTCAGGGGGAGACCAGTCTGTGATGGTGCTGTGGTCAGGCAGTCAGGGGGAGACCAGTCTGTGATGGTGCTGAGGTCAGGCAGTCAGGGGGAGACCAGTCTGTGATGGTGCTGAGGTCAGGCAGTCAGGGGAGACCAGTCTGTGATGGTGCTGAGTCAGACAGTCAGGGGGAGACCAGTGATGGTGCTGAGGTCAGACAGTCAGGGGGAGACCAGTCTGTGATGGTGCTGAGGTCAGACAGTCAGGGAGAGACCAGTCTGTGATGGTGCTGAGGTCAGACAGTCAGGGAGAGATCAGTCTGTGATGGTGCTGAGGTCAGACAGTCAGGGGGAGACCAGTCTGTGATGGTGCTGAGGTCAGACAGTCAGGGGGAGACCAGTCTGTGATGGTGCTGAGGTCAGACAGTCAGGGGAGATCAGTCTGTGATGGTGCTGAGGTCAGACAGTCAGGGGGAGACCAGTCTGTGATGGTGCTGAGGTCAGGCAGTCAGGGGGAGACCAGTCTGTGATGGTGCTGAGGTCAGGCAGTCAGGGGGAGACCAGTCTGTGATGGTGCTGAGGTCAGACAGTCAGGGAGAGACCAGTCTGTGATGGTGCTGAGGTCAGGCAGTCAGACAAATTTGGACAAGACAAATGCTTCAAATATTGAAACTATTATAAGGCAGTCTTATAAACCTCAAATTGTTTTCCAAACTGTATCAAAGGTTGATAGAGGATTTTCCTGATGACACAAAACATGTCAAACAACAATGTGAGGAAGACCA
This sequence comes from Oncorhynchus gorbuscha, assembly GCF_021184085.1. Lineage (NCBI taxonomy): Eukaryota > Metazoa > Chordata > Actinopteri > Salmoniformes > Salmonidae > Oncorhynchus > Oncorhynchus gorbuscha. The sequence goes on from NW_025746075.1 coordinate 171,430, forward strand.
ATAATGATGATGATGATGATGATGATGATGATGATGAATGGATACAGATATGTGTGAAGGCCCAGTCATGTTCATATCATCTCAGACATAATTACTGCAGTTTAAGACCATCCATAAAACACACTACATGCCAGTGAAACTGAATATGATGCACTCAGAAATGTAAGTCCTTGTGAAGGTTGGCTGAATTCTGTCAAAAACGTATTTTTTCTCAGCATGTCTACAGATTCTCACTGTTTTTCTTTGCTTAGAAATGTTGATACTGGAGACTGTTATCAGAAGATACTGTGTAACCTAACATTTATAGCAGCTAAGAAATGCATTGTAATTAATTGGAAGGTTGGTTATCCTCCCACAATATCACAATGGATTAGTTATATATCACTAGATTTGATTTATTACCAAATGAAGGGTATACTGGGAAACTTTCATAAGGTCTGGATGCCTTATATGGAATACTGTATGAGAAAAGAGGTCTGTATTGAAAACATGAGATTTATTTTGTCCAGCAGTCTCAAATATACATATATATTTTTTCAAGGCACACAAGACACCTGTCTGATATGCGCCTCTCTCTGCAGACTGATCCATTGAGGAGGCCACGGGGGAGGCCACAGGGCGGCCACAGGGATGAGGAGGCCCCGGGGAGGCCGCTGGGAGGCCCGGGGGAAGGCCACGGGAGACCACGGGGAGGGGGGGGCCACGGGGAGTGGGAGGCCAAGGGGAGGCCGCGGGGAGGGGAGGCTACGGGGAGGGGGAGGCCACGGGGAGGCCGCGGGGAGGGGGAGGCTACGGAGAGGGGGAGGCCACGGGGAGGCCGCGGGGAGGCCACGGAGAGGCCGCGGAGAGGGGAGTCCGCGGGGAGGGGAGGCCACTGGGAGGGGGGAGGCCGCTGTCCAAGAATATGGGGATTGTGGCTCAGATGCACAACGCACATCGATCTCCAGAATGCGTTCTTTCCCACCATTTCATGGGGTATTCATTGTTTCATAACCTTATTGTTTGCTTGGTCTATCAAATACCCATTACATACACAGTGCATTTGGAAAGTATTCAGACCCCTTCACTATTTCCACATTTTGTTACTCTACAGCCTTATTCATCAATCTACACGGGCACCAGAGGTCTGGTCAGCATGATGCAGATGATAAAGCAAAAACAGGTTTTTAGAATGAGCAATTACAGCCTCAAGTCTTCTTGGATATGCCGCTACAAGCTCTGTCAGGTTGGATGGGGAGCGTTGCTGCACAGATATTCTCAGGTCTCTCCAGATATGTTCGATCTGGTTCAGGCTCTGGCTGGGTCACTCAAGGACATTCAGAGACTTGTCCCTAAGCCACTCCTGTGTTGTCTTGGCTGTGTGCTTAGGGTTGTTGTCTTGTTGGAAGGTGAACCTTCGCCCCCAGTCTGAGGTCCTGAGTGATCTGGAGCAGGTTTTCATCAAGGATCTCACTGTACTTTGCTCCGTTCATCTTTCTTCTTTCTCTCGATCCTGACTAGTCTCCCAGTCCCTGGCGATTTAAAAACATCCCCACAGCATGATGCTGCCACCACCATGCTTCACCGTAGGGATGGTGCCAGGTTTCCTCCAGACGTGACACTTGGCATTCAGGCCAAAGAGTTCAATCTTGCTTTCATCAGACCAGAGAATATTGTTTCTCATGGACTAAGTCCTTTAGGTGCATTTTGGCAAACTCCAAGTGGGCTGTCATGTGCCTTTTACTGAGGAGTTGCTTCCGTCTGGCCACTCTACCATAAATGTCTGATTGGTGGAGTGCTGCAGAGATGGTTGTCCTTCTGGAACCTTCTCCAATCTCCACAGAGGAACCCTAGAGCTCTAGAGTGACCATCGGATTCTTGGTCATCTCCCTGACCAAGGCCCTTCTCCCCTGATTGCTGAGGTTGGCCGGGTGGCCAACTCTAGGAAGAGTCTTGGTGGTTCTAAACGTCTTCCATTTAAGAATGATGGAGGCCATTGTGTTCTTGGGGACCTTCAATGCTGCAGACATTTTTTGGTACCTTTCCCCAGATCTGTGCCTCGACACAATTCTGTCTCGGAGCTCTACGGACAATTCCTTCGACATCGTGGCTTGGTTTTTGGTCTGACATGCACTGTCAACTGTGGGACCTTATAAAGACAGGTGTGTGCCTTTCCAAATCATGTCCAATCAATTGAATTTACCACAGGTGGAATCCAATCAAGTTGTAGAAACATCTCAAAGATGTTCAGTGGAAACAGCATTCACCTGAGCTCAATTTAGAGTCTCATAGCAAAGGGTCTGAATACTTCTATAAATAATATCTTTCAAGTTCTTTTCTTTGTAATACATTTGCAAAAATTTTGAAAAACACTGTTTTCACTTTTTCATTATGGGTTATTGTGATGCCATTATGGGGTATTGTGATGTCATTATGGGGTATTGTGATGAGGAAAAACATGTATTTAATCCATTTTAGAATAAGGCTTTAAGGTAACAAAATGTGGAAAGTCAAGACATTATGGGGTGTATCACCAGTAGTAGCAGATTGATAATTTCTAAAATGTTTGTTTGGTTACGTAATTTCTGTTAATCCATATTTATTAAGTTAAGGCTCATTGTCGGATTGGACACGTTTTGCAAACTCAAAATGTGGAAAGTTTTGCAAGGGGTCTGAATACGTTTTGCAGAACTCACAACATGTTTTGCATCACCAGTAGTAGCCTACATTTTGCAAACTCACAACCACTTATAATTTTGCAGAATCTGTAATGTTTGTTTGGTTATGAGAAACACGTTTTCTGTTAATGGTTTTGCAAACTCACAACATGCACTTATTATTTTGCAGAACTCACAACATGCACTTATCACGTTTTGCACAACTCACAACATGCACTTGAGAAACACGTTTTGCAGAACTCACAACATGCACTTATGAGAAACACGTTTTGCAGAACTCACAACATGCACTTATGAGAAACACGTTTTGCAGAACTCACAACATGCACTTATGAGAAACACGTTTTGCAGAACTCACAACATGCACTTATGAGAAACACATTTTGCAGAACTCACAACATGCACTTATGAGAAACACGTTTTGCAGAACTCACAACATGCACTTATGAGAAACACGTTTTGCAGAACTCACAACATGCACTTATGACGTTTTGCAGAACTCACAACATGCACTTTTTTTGCAGAACTCACAACATGCACTTATGAGAAACACGTTTTGCAGAACTCACAACATGCACTTATGAGAAACACGTTTTGCAGAACTCACAACATGCACTTATGAGAAACACGTTTTGCAGAACTCACAACATGCACTTATGAGAAACACGTTTTGCAGAACTCACAACATGCACTTATGAGAAACACGTTTTGCAGAACTCACAACATGCACTTATGAGAAACACGTTTTGCAGAACTCACAACATGCACTTATGAGAAACACGTTTTGCAGAACTCACAACATGCACTTATGAGAAACACGTTTTGCACAACTCACAACATGCACTTATGAGAAACACGTTTTGGTTTATTTCATTCCATTTATGAGTTTTGTCAATTTATTGATAGTCATTTTTGTTTGAAATGCTCCAGTCAATATTGGGTAAGGTCACGCACCTGATTACGCATATAGAAGTAGGACTAGTCTACTTGGCCTGCTCACAAATTTAGGCCTATAAATGTGCCTATTTGGGGATGTCTGATAGTATTTCTGATTGTCTTAACTCACCACCACTAATGAACTGTGGAGCTTCTCAAAGTAATTTTTTCTTCACCTCAAACAGCAAGTAAACAAAGTCTGCTTTTACTTAGAATCCATTGAGAATGACAATTGTTCCTCAAAGTATTTGAACAATATTTCCAGCTCTCTCCCTTTCAATAACCACTCGGCACAGAGGGAACATGACATGCTCTGATCCAGTGGAAACGTCATAAAATACCTGATTACTTCTTATCCCTTGCACAAATAGCCTACATCTGTGTCTGTCCCGAGGTCACTGGAGAGGGAGACTCTGAGGGCCCAGAATATTTGATACAATGTTTCAAGTTTGCGAGTTCAGTTGATAGTTGATACAATGTTTCCAGTTGTTTGCAGACAGGCCATGCATAGCCAATGTGATGATTTATAGTATATTTATTTCAGGATATTGTCTACCTGCAGGCTGCAATGTTTTTATGTGTTGGCTTTAGGCAGGCTATTTTCACATAGTTGGCAATGGCAATAAAAGTTACTTTTAGATTTGTATAATTTTAATTTAGAATGTAGATTAACCACAGAAATGATTTTGAGATACAATTACTATTATAAATTAAATTAAACTGTTCCAGTGAAATGTGCATATGAAAATCATAACTGGAACGCAAATTGGTAGAAATGGTAGGATGACTTGGCACTCCAAATGGAACAGTAGAAATGGTAGGATGACTTGGCAAAAATGGAACAGAAAATGGTAGGATGACTTGGCACTCCAAATGGAACAGTAGAAATGGTAGGATGACTTGGCACTCCAAATGGAACAGTAAATGGAAATGGTAGGATGACTTGGATTAGTAGAAATGGTAGGATGACTTGGCACTCCAAATGGAACAGTAGAAATGGTAGGATGACTTGGCACTCCAAATGGAACAGTAGAAATGGTAGGATGACTTGGCACTCCAAATGGAACAGTAGAAATGGTAGGATGACTTGGCACTCCAAATGGATCAGTAGAAATGGTAGGATAACTTGGCACTCCAAATGGAACAGTAGAAATTGGATTAGGATAGAAAATGGTAGGATGACTTGGCACTCCAAATGGATCAGTAGAAATGGTAGGATAACTTGGCACTCCAAATGGAACAGTAGAAATGGTAGGATGACTTGGCACCCCAAATGGAACAGTAGAAATGGTAAGATAACTTGGCCCTCCAAATGGAAAAGGTTGCCGACCACTGGTGTAGCACTATACCGGCAACTTCAGGAGCCTAAGGGCAGAATACGCAAAGTCCAGCAGCCGCAAGTGGAAGGTCAGGAGCAGGGTTTTCTTTCTTCTGGTTAGGCTATCGTGATCTCTGGCTCCCTTGAGTCATTTGTGTGTCTTGATTATTCAATCAAACACCATGCTTAAAGCATCAGACAAGTTCATTACATATAGCCTAGTTGATTTTATTCAAACACATAGGGTGTGTTTATGTATGAAAAAAATAACAATTAAAAATGTCAATCAATGTAGAAAAGACTACTCTTGGACGAACAAGTTTTTTTTAGTCGGGGACAGCCCTAGTAGAAATGAGCTTTAGATGCCCCAACCAATTCTGAGGGAGAACCCCCAGATCCACTGCCAGGTTATGTCCCCCCCACTTCTAAAACCACAGTTGCACCCCTGTGGATAGATGTCGAAAAGGGGTAACAGATGATGAATTAAAACTACAATAATGTAAAGAATGGAGCTAATGCGTCCTGTGACATTTTCACAAATATCACTAGATTTTAATGAAATGTATGTTTGAAGTGCTCTAAGAATTAGCCTACTTTCGATGAGAACATTACTGTTTTCAACGGCCACTTTTGTCGGAGAGAGATTTACACGGTGTAATGTTTGTGTTGTGGAGAAATGACCAGGCAGGAGACGGGAGTACAGTTAGTTTTCGTTTAGTCAAAACCTCTACAGTTCGCGGCATTCCAGTGCGCATGTGCATTTCCTATTAGGCGTAGTAACGTAACACTGCCGTAAAGCATTACTGCTTAGTAACAGCACAGTAACTAATGTAAACAGATGTAGATCCCAGATACTACACACGGTTATCAAAACGTCACGCCAGCATAAACCCACACAAAACATCGTCCTTATTTCACGTAGAAAAATAAACTATAGATCTATCATTCTACTCGAAAGCAAGTCTAAGAAGCGGTGGATCTGATATATGTGTGCTATATCTATGCTTCTTACTTTTTTGTTTGAGCAACTTGTACTTTATGTTTTGTACACCAACTTTAAACAGCTGAAACAGCAATATTTTGAGTTATGGAAAATATATTTCACAGCAGTTTAGATGGTATAATGACTATCTACGCTCTGGATAAGAGCGTCTGCTAAATGACTTAAATGTAAATGTTAAATGTCTATATTTGCTTATTTTGA
>NW_025746076.1:0-5000 GCF_021184085.1 Oncorhynchus gorbuscha
TTAACTGTACAGTAGATGGATGTGGTGGTTGTAGCTAGCCTGATTAACTGTACAGTAGTAGCCTGATTAACTGTACAGTAGTAGCCTGATTAACTGTACAGTACTAGCCTGATTAACTGTACAGTAATAGCCTGATTAACTGTACAGTAATAGCCTGATTAACTGTACAGTAGTAGCCTGATTAACTGTACAGTAGTAGCCTGATTAGCTGTACAGTAGATGGATGTGGTGGTTGTAGCTAGCCTGATTAGCTGTACAGTAGATGAATGTGGTGGTTGTAGCTAGCCTGATTAGCTGTACAGTAGATGAATGTGGTGGTTGTAGCTAGCCTGATTAACTGTACAGTAATAGCCTGATTAACTGTACAGTAGTAGCCTGATTAGCTGTACAGTAGATGGATGTGGTGGTTGTAGCTAGCCTGATTAGCTGTACAGTAGATGAATGTGGTGGTTGTAGCTAGCCTGACTAACTGTACAGTAATAGCCTGATTAACTGTACAGTAGTAGCCTGATTAGCTGTACAGTAGATGGATGTGGTGGTTGTAGCTAGCCTGATTAGCTGTACAGTAGATGAATGTGGTGGTTGTAGCTAGCCTGATTAACTGTACAGTAGATGGATGTGGTGGTTGTAGCTAGCCTGATTAACTGTACAGTAGATGGATGTGGTGGTTGTAGCTAGCCTGATTAGCTGTACAGTAGATGAATGTGGTGGTTGTAGCTAGCCTGATTAGCTGTACAGTAGATGGATGTGGTGGTTGTAGCTAGCCTGATTAACTGTACAGTAGTAGCCTGATTAGCTGTACAGTAGATGAATGTGGTGGTTGTAGCTAGCCTGATTAGCTGTACAGTAGATGGATGTGGTGGTTGTAGCTAGCCTGATTAACTGTACAGTAGATGAATGTGGTGGTTGTAGCTAGCCTGATTAACTGTACAGTAGATAGATGTGGTGGTTGTAGCTAGCCTGATTAGCTGTACAGTAGATGGATGTGGTGGTTGTAGCTAGCCTGACTAACAGTCACCTCATTGTACACAGACACACTATGAATATGCAGAGATTGTTTTTAGCCTCAGCTACTGAACTTTATCAACCCTGTCACACGCACACACACATGTACGTACAGTAATAGCCTGATTAACTGTACACACACACACACATTCTATTTGCAGCGGGTCCCGTGTGTCTTAGTGGAGTAGAGAGTAGAGAGTAGAGAGTAGGGAGTTGACACTGAGTGAATTATTTAAACTTCTCTGTAGATGTTTTCTAGGTCAGGGTCCTGTTATGGTAGAGCCTGTTTAAACACTACAGCCTACAGATGGAGGAGCATCATTTGATCACCTTGTTGCAGAACAACTTACCCAGACTGGCACAGAGACATAGAGAGTCAGTGATTGGGAAGGAAGACTGGCACAGAGCCAGTGATTGGGCAGGAAGACTGGCACAGAGCCATATAGAGTCAGTGATTGGGCAGGAAGACTGGCACAGAGCCATATAGAGTCAGTGATTGGGCAGGAAGACTGGCACAGAGCTGTAGAGAGTCAGTGATTGGGCAGGATGACTGGCACAGAGCCATAGAGAGTCAGTGATTGGGCAGGAAGACTTGCACAGAGCCATAGAGAGTCAGTGATTGGGCAGGAAGACTGGCACAGAGCCATAGAGAGTCAGTGATTGGGCAGGAAGACTGGCACAGAGCCATAGAGAGTCAGTGATTGGGCAGGAAGACTGGCACAGAGCCATAGAGAGTCAGTGATTGGGCAGGAAGACTTGCACAGAGCCATAGAGAGTCAGTGATTGGGCAGGAAGACTGGCACAGAGCCATAGAGAGTCAGTGATTGGGCAGGAAGACTGGCACAGAGCCATCGAGAGTCAGTGATTGGGCAGGAAGACTTGCACAGAGCCATAGAGAGTCAGTGATTGGGCAGGAAGACTGGCACAGAGCCATAGAGAGTCAGTGATTGGGCAGGAAGACTGGCACAGAGCCATAGAGAGTCAGTGATTGGGCAGGAAGACTGGCACAGAGCCATAGAGAGTCAGTGATTGGGCAGGAAGACTGGCACAGAGCCATAGAGAGTCAGTGATTGGGCAGGAAGACTTGCACAGAGCCATAGAGAGTCAGTGATTGGGCAGGAAGACTTGCACAGAGCCATAGAGAGTCAGTGATTGGGTAGGAAGACTGGCACAGAGCCATAGAGAGTCAGTGATTGGGCAGGAAGACTGGCACAGAGCCATAGAGAGTCAGTGATTGGGCAGGAAGACTTGCACAGAGCTATAGAGAGCCAGTGATTGGGCAGGAAGTCAGAGCTGAGTTCCGGCAGCTCAAATGTTCTACTTCCTGTTCCTCTTATAGATTATAAGTATTGGAGCTACACTACCTCAATATAAACAGTACTGGGCCACTACCTCACTATAAACAGTACCGGGCCACTACCTCAATATAAACAGTACCGGTCCACTACCTCAATATAAACAGTACCGGGCCACTACCTCAATATAAACAGTACCGGTCCACTACCTCAATATAAACAGTACCGGGCCACTACCTCAATATAAACAGTACCGGGCCACTATCTCAATATAAACAGTACCGGGCCACTACCTCAATATAAACAGTACCGGTCCACTACCTCAATATAAACAGTACCGGGCCACTACCTCAATATAAACAGTACCGGGCCACTACCTCAATATAAACAGTACCGGGCCACTACCTCACTATAAACAGTACCGGGCCACTACCTCAATATAAACAGTACCGGTCCACTACCTCAATATAAACAGTACCGGTCCACTACCTCAATATAAACAGTACCGGGCCACTACCTCAATATAAACAGTACCGGGCCACTACCTCAATATAAACAGTACCGGGCCACTACCTCACTATAAACAGTACCGGGCCACTACCTCACTATAAACAGTACCGGGCCACTACCTCAATATAAACAGTACCGGGCCACTACCTCAATATAAACAGTACCGGGCCACTACCTCAATATAAACAGTACCGGTCCACTACCTCACTATAAACAGTACCGGGCCACTACCTCAATATAAACAGTACCGGGCCACTACCTCAATATAAACAGTACCGGTCCACTACCTCAATATAAACAGTACCGGTCCACTACCTCAATATAAACAGTACCGGGTCACTACCTCAATATAAACAGTACCGGGCCACTACCTCAATATAAACAGTACCGGGCCACTATCTCACTATAAACAGTACCGGGCCACTACCTCAATATAAACAGTACCGGGCCACTACCTCACTATAAACAGTACCGGGCCACTACCTCAATATAAACAGTACCAGGCCACTACCTCACTATAAACAGTACCGGGCCACTACCTCAATATAAACAGTACCAGGCCACTACCTCACTATAAACAGTACCGGGCCACTACCTCACTATAAACAGTACCGGGCCACTACCTCAATATAAACAGTACCGGGCCACTACCTCACTATAAACAGTACCGGGTCACTACCTCATTATAAACAGTACCGGTCCACTACCTCAATATAAACAGTACCGGTCCACTACCTCATTATAAACAGTACCGGTCCACTACCTCAATATAAACAGTACCGGTCCACTACCTCAATATAAACAGTACCGGGCCACTACCTCAATATAAACAGTACCGGTCCACTACCTCAATATCAACAGTACCGGTCCACTACCTCAATATCAACAGTACCGGTAGCCAAAATGAGTACCGGTACCTTTCTCAGAGTTAGTCACTATTACTGCTCCCCCTACTAACGTGTGTGTGTGTGTGTGTGTGTGTGTGTGTGTGTGTGTGTGTGTCTGCTTTCCTGTGTGTGTGTGTGTGTGTGTGTGTGTGTGTGTGTGTGTGTGTGTGTGTGTGTGTGTGTGTGTGTGTGTGTGTGTGTGTGTGTGTGTGTGTGTGTGTGTGTGTGTGTGTGTGTGTGTGTGTGTGTGTGTGTCTCCCAGTGAAGGATACTGAAGCTGCGGTCTGTGATCCCCAGGTGCCACATGTTGATCCTCAGGTCATCAGCTGACAGGTAGGTCTCTCCGTCACTGTTGACCGATATGGAGTTAACGTGGTAGGTATGACCATTGGAGAACACCCTCCTAGGACGTACCTCCACCATCAGGTCTGTAGGTCTCAACACAGGAACCTGGGAGGGGGGGAGGGAGGGAGGGAGGAGAGAGAGAGAGGGAGAGAGGGCAGGAGGGGGGAGTGAGAGGGAGAGGGAGGGAGAGAGTGAGAGAGAGAGGGAGGAGAGAGAGAGAGGGAGTGAGAGAGGGAGGAGAGAGAGAGAGGGACGGAGGGAGGGAGGGAGGGAAGGAGGTTGGAGAGAGGGAGGGAGGGCAGGAGGGGGAGAGAGAGAGAGAGAGGGAGGGTTAGGGACCAGGGGCTGAATGAGGGACAAAACAAGAGGCGTGTGTGTGTGTGTGTGTGTGTATATATACCTGTAGTGATGTGACTGTAGAGATGTCCTTCACCCTGCCCTCCTCATCTTTCAGGTTGTAGCCCTCCGGTTGCTTGTCTCGCTCACTCACCTTCCACAGCTTGATGGTCTTATCTGACACACACACACACAACACACACACACACACACAGAGATAATGTTTGAGACCAAGTCTGGCTGGTTGCTCTTATCTGTGTTAGAGTTTCAGGGTCATGATATAATCTGGAGGAAACATCTGTCACCGGTGTGTGTGTGTGTGTGTGTGTGTGTGTGTGTGTGTGTGTGTGTGTGTGTGTGTGTGTGTGTGTGTGTGTGTGTGTGTGTGTGTGTGTGTGTGTGTGTGTGTGTGTGTGTGTGTGTGTGTGTGGTTTCAGAAACATCAGTCACCGGTTCAGTTCCTCCTGTTCCTTTGACACCAGACACATTCACAACTATAAGATGTTGCACAGTATTTAAATATAATATATTTAGAAATATAATACAGTCTCCCTCTTTTCTGAATGTTGATGGTAGCGAATGCAAGTTTATGTGTGAGTTTGCGTTGAGCAGGAAGTGGGAA
>NW_025746076.1:10000-12500 GCF_021184085.1 Oncorhynchus gorbuscha
CCTACTATCATACTGTTACTAACCCATAAGGGATCAGAACCACTGAGTCAGCATCATACTGTTACTACCCCATAAGGGTTCAGGACCACTGAGTCAGCATCATACTGTTACTACCCCATAAGGGTTCAGGACCACTGCGTCAGCATCATACTGTTACTACCCCATAAGGGATCAGAACCACTGAGTCAGCATCCTACTATCATACTGTTACTAACCCATAAGGGATCAGAACCACTGAGTCAGCATCATACCGTTACTACCCCATAAGGGTTCAGAACCACTGAGTCAGCATCATACTGTTACTACCCCATAAGGGTTCAGAACCACTGAGTCAGCATCCTACTATCATACTGTTACTACCCCATAAGGGTTCAGAACCACTGAGTCAGCATCCTACTATCATACCGTTACTACCCCATAAGGGTTCAGAACCACTGAGTCAGCATCATACTGTTACTACCCCATAAGGGTTCAGAACCACTGAGTCAGCATCATACTGTTACTACCCCATAAGGGTTCAGAACCACTGAGTCAGCATCATACTGTTACTACCCCATAAGGGTTCAGGACCACTGAGTCAGCATCCTACTGTTACTACCCCATAAGGGTTCAGAACCACTGAGTCAGCATCCTACTATCCTACTGTTACTACCCCATAAGGGTTCAGAACCACTGAGTCAGCATCCTACTATCCTACTGTTACTACCCCATAAGGGTTCAGAACCACTGAGTCAGCATCCTACTATCATACTGTTACTACCCCATAAGGGTTCAGAACCACTGAGTCAGCATCCTACTATCATACTGTTACTACCCCATTAGGGTTCAGAACCACTGAGTCAGCATCCTACTGTTACTACCCCATAAGGGTTCAGAACCACTGAGTCAGCATCCTACTATCATACCGTTACTACCCCATAAGGGTCCAGAACCACTGAGTCAGCATCCTACTATCATACTGTTACTACCCCATAAGGGTTCAGAACCACTGAGTCAGCATCCTACTATCATACTGTTACTACCCCATAAGGGTTCAGAACCACTGAGTCAGCATCCTACTATCATACCGTTACTACCCCATAAGGGTTCAGAACCACTGAGTCAGCATCCTACTATCATACTGCTACTACCCCATTAGGTAGGGGTTCTTAAAGTTTTTCAGCCTGGGACCCAAATTAGAAATGTTGTGTTTTCCTCTGACATAAGCTTAGGAAAATATGCAACTATATGTAAATATTGGTAAATTTTTATGCCCTTATGCATAAAACAAATGCAATATAGACCAAAACAAATAACACTGCAATTAAATATTCATGTGAATATATATTCGTGTTTACCCCCCCCATTAAAAACACTAACAGAGATATATAGGAAGCCTACCTTCGGTAACAGAGATATATTGGAAGCCTACCTTCGGTAACAGAGATATATTGGAAGCCTACCTTCGGTAACAGAGATATATTGGAAGCCTACCTTCGGTAACAGAGATATATTGGAAGCCTACCTTCGGTAACAGAGATACATTGGAAGCCTACCTTTGGAAACTAAGTGGCGCTCTAGGTCTACGTAACTTGACAGAGTTATAATACGCGAACATAATCTAAAATAGAGGTATTATAAACCTACCTAATGTGACATAGAACCATTATAGACCTACTTAAGGTAAAATATATGTATTATAAGCTTTGATTATGTAGTGGTATTATAAACCTACTTAAGGTGACATAGAGCCGTTATAAACCTACCTAAGATAAAATAGATGTGTTATAAACCTACGTAAGGTGACATAGCACTGTTATAAACCTATGTAAGATAATATAGTGATATTATAAACCTACATATGGTGACAGAGGTGTTATAGACATACTTAAGGTAAAAAAGGTGTTATGAGCCTACCTTCGGTGACGTAGTCTCGCAGGAAGCTGTGGTTGACTTTGGAGCTCTCGGTGTCCTCCCCCATTGGAAGCAAAGGAAGGGGGACCCGACCTGGACCAATCAGAGCTCTCTCTCCCCTCCCAGGCTCTGCCCATACTGCTGGGGCCTAGCGTAGTGGCCTGGGGCAAGGCATCATGGGATATGGAGGGACGGAGGTATAGAGGGGATAGAGGGAAGAGAGGGAGAGGTGTGGTGAGGATGGAGAGAGAGAGAGGGGGAAGAGAGGGAAGGAGTTTGGTAAGGTGTGGAGAGGGACGGAAGGGTGAACAGGAGAGGGGGTAGAGAGAGAGAGAGAGAGAGAGAGAGAGAGAGAGAGAGAGAGAGAGAGAGAGAGAGAGAGAGAGAGAGAGAGAGAGAGAGAGAGAGAGAGAGAGAGAGGAGAGAGAGAGAGAGAGAGAGAGAGAGAGAGAGAGAGATTAGGTAGAAAAGGATGAGAGGGGAGGGGACCTGAGAGAAGGTGGATCGCCCACACACACTCCCACAGCACGCGGCGTGACCTCTGATAAAAACACACACTACACACACCACTACACACACCACTACACACACCACTAAACACACCAGG
>NW_025746076.1:17500-50000 GCF_021184085.1 Oncorhynchus gorbuscha
CCCATGTTATCCCAAACCCCATGTTACCCCAAACCCCGTGTTACCCCAAACCCCATGTTACCCCAAACCCCATGTTACCCCAAACCCCGTGTTACCCCAAACCCTGTGTTACCAAGCCCCGTGTTACCCCAAACCCTGTGTTACCAATCCCCATGTTACCCCAAACCCCGTGTTATCCCAAACCCCGTGTTACCCCAAACCCCGTGTTACCCCAAACCCCGTGTTACCCCAAACCCCGTGTTACCCCAAACCCCGTGTTACCCCAAACCCCGTGTAACCCCAAACCCCATGTTACCCCAAACCCCATGTTACCCCAAACCCCGTGTTACCCCAAACCCCGTGTTACCCCAAACCCCGTGTTACCCCAAACCCCGTGTTACCCCAAACCCCGTGTTACCCCCAAACCCCGTGTTACCCCAAACCCCGTGTTACCCCAAACCCCGTGTTACCCCAAACCCCATGTTACCCCAAACCCCATGTTACCCCAAACCCCATGTTACCCCAAACCCCGTGTTACCCCAAACCCCGTGTTACCCCAAACCCCGTGTTACCCCAAACCCCGTGTTACCCCAAACCCCGTGTTACCCCAAACCCCATGTTACCCCAAACCCCATGTTACCCCAAACCCCATGTTACCCCAAACCCCATGTTACCCCAAACCCCATGTTACCCCAAACCCCATGTTACCCCAAACCCCATGTTACCCCAAACCCCGTGTAACCATACAAGCTGCATATCTTTAAAGTTATATATCTGGAAAACTTGATTGCTGACATGCAAAACATTTAGGGACTATATCAACAATGGACTAATGAAACAAATACCAAAATATATTTTGAGGTGGTTTTCCTTTTAGGTTTACCATCACATTTTATAGATCGTTGCTTTCCTGACCATCGATTTGAAAACACAAAACTGACCTGAGATCAGCATGTAGGGTCAGCTTCATCCTACTCCTCCTCTGATGTTAAAACACAAAACTGACCTGAGATCAGCATGTAGGGTCAGCTTCATCCTACTCCTCCTCTGATGTTAAAACACAAGACTGACCTGAGATCAGCATGTAGGGTCAGCTTCATCCTACTCCTCCTCTGATGTTAAAACACAAAACTGACCTGAGATCAGCATGTAGGGTCAGCTTCATCCTACTCCTCCTCTGATGTTAAAACACGAGACTGACCTGAGATCAGCATGTAGGGTCAGCTTCATCCTACTCCTCCTCTGATGTTAAAACACGAGACTGACCTGAGATCAGCATGTAGGGTCAGCTTCATCCTACTCCTCCTCTGATGTTAAAACACAAAACTGACCTGAGATCAGCATGTAGGGTCAGCTTCATCCTACTCCTCCTCTGATGTTAAAACACAAAACTGACCTGAGATCAGCATGTAGGGTCAGCTTCATCCTACTCCTCTGATGTTAAAACACGAGACTGACCTGAGATCAGCATGTAGGGCCAGCTTCATCCTACTCCTCCTCTGATGTTAAAACACAAAACTGACCTGAGATCAGCATGTAGGGTCAGCTTCATCCTACTCCTCCTCTGATGTTAAAACACAAGACTGACCTGAGATCAGCATGTAGGGTCAGCTTCATCCTACTCCTCCTCTGATGTTAAAACACAAAACTGACCTGAGATCAGCATGTAGGGTCAGCTTCATCCTACTCCTCCTCTGATGTTAAAACACAAGACTGACCTGAGATCAGCATGTAGGGTCAGCTTCATCCTACTCCTCCTCTGATGTTAAAACACAAAACTGACCTGAGATCAGCATGTAGGGTCAGCTTCATCCTACTCCTCCTCTGATGTTAAAACACAAAACTGACCTGAGATCAGTATGTAGGTTCAGCTTCATCCTACTCCAATTTAAAACACAAGACTGACCTGAGATCAGTATGTAGGTTCAGCTTCATCCTACTCCAATTTAAAACACAAGACTGACCTGAGATCAGTATGTAGGGTCAGCTTCATCCTACTCCTACTCTGATGTTAAAACACAATACTGACCTGAGATCAGCATGTAGGGCCAGCTTCATCCTACTCCTACTCTGATGTTAAAACACAAGACTGACCTGAGATCAGTATGTAGGGTCAGCTTCATCCTACTCCTCCTCTGATGTTAAAACACGAGACTGACCTGAGATCAGCATGTAGGGCCAGCTTCATCCTACTCCTACTCCTATTTTAAAACACAAGACTGACCTGAGATCAGTATGTAGGGTCAGCTTCATCCTACTCCAATTTAAAACACAAGACTGACCTGAGATCAGTATGTAGGGCCAGCTTCATCCTACTCCTACTCCTATTTTAAAACACAAGACTGACCTGAAATCAGTATGTAGGTTCAGCTTCATCCTACTCCGTCCATCTCCATAGCATTGACATGAAGATCCATGCTGCTCACCCTGTTCCCTCTCTTCTGCCTCCTGGTGGTCTAGGGAGACACAGCACCAACTGTCAGACATTAATAAGAGTCAGACATTTACTGTCACGGCGGAGTAAATGTCTTCACCTTGTGGTACAGGTAGGAGGTGGTGATGTGATGTGGTCATGTAACAGTGCTTAGCCACCCTCCCTCACAGGGCAACATGAGTAGTGGGCCTACAGTCACCGAGACCGTGGGACTGAGTAGAGACATTCACTGAGATAAGCATTCTGGGATATTTAAGTTAGGAGGTGGTGATGTGATGTGGTCATGTAACAGTGCCAGCCACCCTCCCTCACAGGGCGACATGAGTAGTGGGCCTACAGTCACTGAGACCATGGGACTGAGTAGAGACGTTCACTGAGATAACATTAAAATACAAAAGCATTCTGGGATATTTAAGTTGCGTTTGATTCCCACTGAAGAGCTAAACAGAGTCACTGTTTTGCAGAGGAAGTTGTATGAATGAAGGAAATTAGATGAATATCAATGATAATATCTTTGTTATTACCTGAGCAGATCACGGTGAGTCCACCGAAGGAGTTCATGTGTTCTTCAACATTTCCTCAGTGAAGGTTCAGATCCCATAACAGTAAACTCCAAACCCTCTAGTGATGTTTCCAAGTAGTTCTGAAACAGTGGAGCCACAGCACAGCTGTCTACACACTACTGCTGCTGCAGGTGTCCTGGCCAGGCCCCAGTCTCCAGCTCCCACTGTCCTGGTCGTACCACTGCACAGCACAGCTGTCTACACACTACTGCAGCTGCAGGCGTCCTGGCCAGGCCCCAGTCTTCAGCTCCCACCGTCCTGGTCGTACCACTGCACAGCACAGCTGTCTACACACTACTGCAGCTGCAGGCGTCCTGGCCAGGCCCCAGTCTCCAGCTCCCACTGTCCTGGTCGTACCACTGCACAGCACAGCTGTCTACACACTACTGCAGCTGCAGGCCAGTCTTCAGCTCCACCATCCTCCACCCTCCCTGGTTGACAGCATAGCGACTGCCTCCTCCCACCAGCCTCACATCATCAGGCTCTGAGAAAAGAAAAGAGAGAGACAGTAATCTTTCTATTTACTCAATAAAACACACCTATATTGTCTCTCATATTCTCCACTCCAGGTGAGAAACAATGTTGACTGAGTGACAAACTGTTTCTTACCTGAGCAGGTGACTCCAACAGCATTACCAGGTAGGCAGGTGTTGTTCTCTCTGTCTGAGTTGTCACAGTCCAGGAGAAGGGACTCATTGCCTTTACACTGGAACTCTTTATCCCAGGTCTGACCCTCACCTTCTCCATAGAGCCCCCCCTGTAGAGCTGCAGGAGCCCCACAGCCAAGCTCCCCACAGACTACCTCTGCATCCTGCCGGTCAAAGTCAGCTTCA
Organism: Oncorhynchus gorbuscha; assembly: GCF_021184085.1. Classification (NCBI taxonomy): domain Eukaryota; kingdom Metazoa; phylum Chordata; class Actinopteri; order Salmoniformes; family Salmonidae; genus Oncorhynchus; species Oncorhynchus gorbuscha. The sequence goes on from NW_025746076.1 coordinate 21,310, forward strand.
CACACTGAGGCCCAGGACTGATTGGACTTCACCTCCACTCTCCCAGAGCAGAGACCAGCTCCATCCACAAGCCGCACAGACTCTGGAGAAAAAGAGTTGGTTGAACAGTCAATCAAATTTGAAGAGGACACTGTCAAGGACTAAACACAAATATGTTGGATAAAAGATAGTAGTTTGCTATGTTTGATACTGTAAGAGGTAGAAATGGGTTCTTAGTCACTCAGGATCGGGTTGGGAATAATGCAGGCAGGAGACAGGAATAAGTTCAGTTCACTTTATAGAAAATAAACTGAAGCTTCACTTCAGTACCATCTGAACTACAATGATCTGCCCATGAACATCTCCCATAAACCAATATGACAAACGCAAATATAATGTTTAAAATACATCTGACATCTCTAACTCTATTTTAAAATTAAATATTGTATAATGTACAAATAAATCTTACCTGAACAGAACACGTGATGATAATATTCACTACGTCCTCTTCTTATGATGTCACAGACACTACGTCCTCTTCTTATGATGTCACAGACACTACGTCCTCTTCTTATGATGTCACAGACACTACGTCCTCTTCTTATGATGTCACAGACACTACGTCCTCTTCTTATGATGTCACAGACACTACGTCCTCTTCTTATGATGTCACAGACACTACGTCCTCTTCTTATGATGTCACAGACACTACGTCCTCTTCTTATGATGTCACAGACACTACGTCCTCTTCTTATGATGTCACAGACACTACGTCCTCTTCCTGTGATGTCACAGACACTACGTCCTCTTCTTATGATGTCACAGACACTACGTCCTCTTCTTATGATGTCACAGACACTACGTCCTCTTCTTATGATGTCACAGACACTACGTCCTCTTCTTATGATGTCACAGACACTACGTCCTCTTCTTATGATGTCACAGACACTACGTCCTCTTCTTATGATGTCACAGACACTACGTCCTCTTCCTGTGATGTCACAGACACTACGTCCTCTTCTTATGATGTCACAGACACTACGTCCTCTTCTTATGATGTCACAGACACTACGTCCTCTTCTTATGATGTCACAGACACTACGTCCTCTTCTTATGATGTCACAGACACTACGTCCTCTTCTTATGATGTCACAGACACTACGTCCTCTTCTTATGATGTCACAGACACTACGTCCTCTTCTTATGATGTCACAGACACTACGTCCTCTTCTTGTGATGTCACAGACACTACGTCCTCTTCCTGTGATGTCACAGACACTACGTCCTCTTCTTATGATGTCACAGACACTACGTCCTCTTCTTATGATGTCACAGACACTACGTCCTCTTCTTATGATGTCACAGACACTACGTCCTCTTCTTATGATGTCACAGACACTACGTCCTCTTCTTATGATGTCACAGACACTACGTCCTCTTCTTATGATGTCACAGACACTACGTCCTCTTCTTATGATGTCACAGACACTACGTCCTCTTCTTATGATGTCACAGACACTACGTCCTCTTCTTATGATGTCACAGACACTACGTCCTCTTCTTATGATGTCACAGACACTACGTCCTCTTCCTGTGATGTCACAGACACTACGTCCTCTTCTTATGATGTCACAGACACTACGTCCTCTTCTTATGATGTCACAGACACTACGTCCTCTTCTTATGATGTCACAGACACTACGTCCTCTTCTTATGATGTCACAGACACTACGTCCTCTTCTTATGATGTCACAGACACTACGTCCTCTTCCTGTGATGTCACAGACACTACGTCCTCTTCTTATGATGTCACAGACACTACGTCCCTCTTCTTATGATGTCACAGACACTACGTCCTCTTCCTGTGATGTCACAGACACTACGTCCTCTTCTTATGATGTCACAGACACTACGTCCTCTTCTTATGATGTCACAGACACTACGTCCTCTTCTTATGATGTCACAGACACTACGTCCTCTTCCTGTGATGTCACAGACACTACGTCCTCTTCTTATGATGTCACAGACACTACGTCCTCTTCTTATGATGTCACAGACACTACGTCCTCTTCTTATGATGTCACAGACACTACGTCCTCTTCTTATGATGTCACAGACACTACGTCCTCTTCTTATGATGTCACAGACACTACGTCCTCTTCCTGTGATGTCACAGACACTACGTCCTCTTCTTATGATGTCACAGACACTACGTCCTCTTCTTATGATGTCACAGACACTACGTCCTCTTCCTGTGATGTCACAGACACTACGTCCTCTTCTTATGATGTCACAGACACTACGTCCTCTTCTTATGATGTCACAGACACTACGTCCTCTTCTTATGATGTCACAGACACTACGTCCTCTTCCTGTGATGTCACAGACACTACGTCCTCTTCTTATGATGTCACAGACACTACGTCCTCTTCTTATGATGTCACAGACACTATGTCCTCTTCTTATGATGTCACAGACACTACGTCCTCTTCCTGTGATGTCACAGACACTACGTCCTCTTCTTATGATGTCACAGACACTACGTCCTCTTCTTATGATGTCACAGACACTACGTCCTCTTCTTATGATGTCACAGACACTACGTCCTCTTCTTATGATGTCACAGACACTACGTCCTCTTCTTATGATGTCACAGACACTACGTCCTCTTCTTATGATGTCACAGACACTACGTCCTCTTCTTATGATGTCACAGACACTACGTCCTCTTCCTGTGATGTCACAGACACTACGTCCTCTTCTTATGATGTCACAGACACTACGTCCTCTTCCTGTGATGTCACAGACACTACGTCCTCTTCTTATGATGTCACAGACACTACGTCCTCTTCTTATGATGTCACAGACACTACGTCCTCTTCTTATGATGTCACAGACACTACGTCCTCTTCCTGTGATGTCACAGACACTACGTCCTCTTCTTATGATGTCACAGACACTACGTCCTCTACCTGTGATGTCACAGACACTACGTCCTCTTCTTATGATGTCACAGACACTACGTCCTCTTCCTGTGATGTCACAGACACTACGTCCTCTTCTTATGATGTCACAGACACTACGTCCTCTTCCTGTGATGTCACAGACACTACGTCCTCTTCCTGTGATGTCACAGACACTACGTCCTCTTCTTATGATGTCACAGACACTACGTCCTCTTCTTATGATGTCACAGACACTACGTCCTCTTCTTATGATGTCACAGACACTACGTCCTCTTCTTATGATGTCACAGACACTACGTCCTCTTCTTATGATGTCACAGACACTACGTCCTCTTCTTATGATGTCACAGACACTATGTCACGTCCTCTTCTTATGATGTCACAGACACTACGTCCTCTTCTTATGATGTCACAGACACTACGTCCTCTTCTTATGATGTCACAGACACTCACGTCCTCTTCTTATGATGTCACAGACACTATGTCCTCTTCCTGTGATGTCACAGACACTACGTCCTCTTCTTATGATGTCACAGACACTACGTCCTCTTCCTGTGATGTCACAGACACTACGTCCTCTTCTTATGATGTCACAGACACTACGTCCTCTTCCTGTGATGTCACAGACACTACGTCCTCTTCTTATGATGTCACAGACACTACGTCCTCTTCTTATGATGTCACAGACACTACGTCCTCTTCTTATGATGTCACAGACACTACGTCCTCTTCTTATGATGTCACAGACACTACGTCCTCTTCCTGTGATGTCACAGACACTACGTCCTCTTCTTATGATGTCACAGACACTACGTCCTCTTCTTATGATGTCACAGACACTACGTCCTCTTCCTGTGATGTCACACTCTGTAATAGAAGACTCATTTACATAACAACCCCCTAGTCTGACACAGACACTACGTCCTCTTCCTGTGATGTCACACTCTGCAATAGAAGACTCATTTGCATAACAACCCCCTAGTCTGACACAGACACTACGTCCTCTTCCTGTGAGGTCACACTCTGCAATAGAAGACTCATTTGCATAACAACCCCCTAGTCTGACACAGACACTACGTCCTCTTCCTGTGAGGTCACACTATGTAATAGAAGACTCATTTGCATAACAACCCCCTAGTCTGACACAGACACTACGTCCTCTTCCTGTGATGTCACACTCTGTAATAGAAGACTCATTTACATAACAACCACCTAGTCTGACTCCTCTTCTTCTCTTTTCAAACAGAGGCCCTCTAGATTCAGCTACATCATTCCCACAGTCTCAGCTCTCTTACACACACTCTTAGCCTCTCTCTCATCATGCCCGACCACTCAGTACATAGACCCGACCACTCTCTCCTCTGTAGAAGACTTCCGCTGTGCCAGAGCAGGAAGTGGTCCCATTCACCAGTCTGACTGAGTGTTCAGCTGTAAACAGCAGAGAGTGAAACACAGTGATGAGGACACCTGCATTGCTTGTTGTTTGGGGGTTTAGGCTGGGTTTCTGTACAGCACCTTGAGATATCAGCTGATGTGAGAAGGGCTATATAACTACATATGCTCTCTCTAATTCTCTCTTTCTTTCTCTCTCTCGGAGGACCTGAGCCCTAGGACCATGCCCCAGGACTACCTGACATGATGACTCCTTGCTGTCCCCAGTCCACCTGGCCATGCTGCTGCTCCAGTTTCAACTGTTCTGCCTTGTTATTATTCGACCATGCTGGTCATTTATGAACATTTGAACATCTTGGCCATGTTCTGTTATAATCTCTACCCGGCACAGCCAGAAGAGGACTGGCCACCCCACATAGCCTGGTTCCTCTCTAGGTTTCTTCCTAGGTTTTGGCCTTTCTAGGGAGTTTTCCCTAGCCACCGTGCTTCTACACCTGCATTGCTTGTTGTTTGGGGGTTTTAGGCTGGGTTTCTGTACAGCACTTTGAGATATCAGCTGATGTGAGAAGGGCTATATAACTACATTTAATTTGACAGATGATGACAGTGTTTCTGTTATTCTAGCAGCAGTAATGCTTTGTGGTTGACAAGTGTTAGTAGTTCCATGGAACAGGACGTATTCATTGTGTTGTTTTGTATGGACTGGATGGTGTGTATGGACCCAGGAAATTCTCCATGTGGTATAAAGGGGACTCATATAGAACTGCTATAATCAGTGTAGATTTATACTCTACCAACCTGGTGGGTTGAAGCTTTGAGCCTGGAGATCTGAGGAGACAGACAGAGCGAGAGACAGAGAGAGAGAGAGAGAGAGAGAGAGAGAGAGAGAGAGAGAGAGAGAGAGAGAGAGAGAGAGAGAGAGACAGGAGAATCTAACACAAGCAGACAACATAAGAAAATGAATAACAATGACAAATAGTTTGATGAAGAACGCAAAAAAAAATTTTTTTTTTGAGAAACCTGTCCAGCCAAAAACACAGAGAGACAGAAAACCTGAGCCTTCACTACGGTGAATCACTTAAACATTACAGAAATACACTATGGAAAAAGAAGGAACAGCACGTCAGGAATCAGCTCAATGTAATTGAAGAATCCATAGAGTATAGGGCGCCGGGTGTCTAAGGCACTGCATCTCAGCCCAAGAGGCGTCACTACAGTCCCTGGTTCGATTCCAGGCTGTATCATATCCGGCTGTGATTGGGAGTCCCACAGGGTGGTGCACAATTGGCCCAGCGTTGTCCGGGGTAGGCTGTCATTGTAAACAAGAATTTGTTCTTAACTGACTTGCCTAGTTTAATAAAGGACATATTCTAACCACTTCTGGGAAAATAGGAACTCACTAACAAACAGCAACACAAAGAGTTATCTATCCAAAACAGAGATGTATGGATAAACCAATTATCTAATATTTTTGGCTCTATAACAAAGAACAAACAGCAAAAACAAATACATGATCAAATACACATTTTAAAATCAGCTATTAAACACTACCAGGACCCACTGGATTCTCTAATTACATTAAACACTACCTGAACCCACTGGATTCTCTAACTACATTAAACACTACCAGGACCCACTGGATTCTCTAATTACATTGAACACTACCTGAACCCACTGGATTCTCTAATTACATTGAACACTACCTGAACCCACTGGATTCTCTAATTACATTAAACACTACCTGAACCCACTGGATTCTCTAATTACATTGAACACTACCTGAACCCACTGGATTCTCTAATTACATTAAACACTACCTGAACCCACTGGATTCTCTAATTACATTAAACACTACCAGAACCCACTGGATTCTCTAATTACATTAAACACTACCAGAACCCACTGGATTCTCTAATTACATTAAACACTACCTGAACCCACTGGATTCTCTAATTACATTAAACACTACCTGAACCCACTGGATTCTCTAACTACATTAAACACTACCTGAACCCACTGGATTCTCTAATTACATTAAACACTACCTGAACCCACTGGATTCTCTAATTACATTAAACACTACCAGGACCCACTGGATTCTCTAATTACATTAAACACTACCAGAACCCACTGGATTCTCTAATTACATTAAACACTACCAGAACCCACTGGATTCTCTAATTACATTAAACACTACCTGAACCCACTGGATTCTCTAATTACATTGAACACTACCTGAACCCACTGGATTCTCTAATTACATTAAACACTACCTGAACCCACTGGATTCTCTAATTACATTGAACACTACCTGAACCCACTGGATTCTCTAATTACATTAAACACAACCTGAACCCACTGGATTCTCTAATTACATTAAACACTACCTGAACCCACTGGATTCTCTAATTACATTAAACACTACCTGAACCCACTGGACTCTCCAAAACATTGAATGAACTACAGGACAAATTCCAAACCGTCCTACTCAAAAGGGCCTGTGGTGTTGATGGTATCCTCAATTAAATTATAAAATATACACACAACAAATTCCTACTATATTTAAACTCTTTAACTCCATCCTTAGCTCTGGAATCTTCCCCAGTATTTGGAACCAAGGACCGATCACCCCAATCCACAAAAGTGGAGACAAATTTGACCCCAATAACTACCTTGGGATATGCGTCAACAGCAACCTTGGGAAAATACTCTGCATTATCATTAAAAGCAGAGATGTACATTTCCTCAGTGAAAACAATGTCAAATTGGCTTTTTACGAAATGACAGTGTGACAGAACACATATTCACACTAATTGACAAACAAACCAAAAACAAAACAAAGGCAAAGTCTTCTCATGCTTTGTTGATTTCAAAAAATCCTTCCACTTACAAAAGTTCCAAAAATAATCAAATATATTTAAAATGTCTTATTATGTCTATATACCGTGTTGTAATGATGTGCAAATAGTTAAGAGTGCAAAATGGGGGGGGAAAAAAAACATAAATATAGGTTGTATTTACAATGGTATGTGTTCTTCACATAAACTGCATTAACAACACAGCACACTGTGTACCAGAGTCATAGCTAGTTAGCTAGCAGTGTCTCCTCAGCCTCCATCTTGTGTGTACCAGAGTCCTAGCTAGCTAGCAGTGTCTCCTCAGCCTCCATCTTGTGTGTACCAGAGTCCTAGCTAGCTAGCAGTGTCTCCTCAGCCTCCATCCTGTATGTACCACAGTCCTAGCTAGCTAGCAGTGTCTCCTCAGCCTCCATCCTGGGTGTACCAGAGTCCTAGCTAGTTAGCTAGCAGTGTCTCCTCAGCCTCCATCTTGTGTGTACCAGAGTCCTAGCTAGCTAGCAGTGTCTCCTCAGCCTCCATCCTGTATGTACCAGAGTCCTAGCTAGTTAGCTAGCAGTGTCTCCTCAGCCTCCATCTTGTGTGTACCAGAGTCCTAGCTAGCTAGCAGTGTCTCCTCAGCCTCCATCCTGTATGTACCAGAGTCCTAGCTAGTTAGCTAGCAGTGTCTCCTCAGCCTCCATCTTGTGTGTACCAGAGTCCTAGCTAGCTAGCAGTGTCCCCTCAGCCTCCATCTTGTGTGTACCAGAGTCCTAGCTAGCTAGCAGTGTCTCCTCAGCCTCCATCTTGTGTGTACCAGAGTCCTAGCTAGCTAGCAGTGTCTCCTCAGCCTCCATCTTGTGTGTACCACAGTCCTAGCTAGCTAGCAGTGTCTCCTCAGCCTCCATATTGTGTGTACCACAGTCCTAGCTAGCTAGCAGTGTCTCCTCAGCCTCCATCCTGTATGTACCAGACTCCTAGCTAGCTAGCAGTGTCCCCTCAGCCTCCATCTTGTGTGTACCAGAGTCCTAGCTAGTTAGCAGTGTCTCCTCAGCCTCCATCCTGTATGTACCAGAGTCCTAGCTAGTTAGCTAGCAGTGTCTCCTCAGCCTCCATATTGTATGTACTAGAGTCCTAGCTAGCTAGCAGTGTCTCCTCAGCCTCCATCCTGTATGTACTAGAGTCCTAGCTAGCTAGCAGTGTCTCCTCAGCCTCCATATTGTATGTACCACAGTCCTAGCTAGCTAGCAGTGTCTCCTCAGCCTCCATTCTGTATGTACCGGAGTCCTAGCTAGCTAGCAGTGTCTCCTCAGCCTCCATCCTGTATGTACTAGAGTCCTAGCTAGCTAGCAGTGTCTCCTCAGCCTCCATATTGTATGTACCACAGTCCTAGCTAGCTAGCAGTGTCTCCTCAGCCTCCATTCTGTATGTACCGGAGTCCTAGCTAGTTAGCTAGCAGTGTCTCCTCAGCCTCCATCCTGTATGTACTAGAGTCCTAGCTAGCTAGCAGTGTCTCCTCAGCCTCCATATTGTATGTACCACAGTCCTAGCTAGCTAGCAGTGTCTCCTCAGCCTCCATATTGTATGTACTAGAGTCCTAGCTAGCTAGCAGTGTCTCCTCAGCCTCCATTCTGTATGTACTAGAGTCCTAGCTAGCTAGTTAGCAGTGTCTCCCCAGCCTCCATCCTAGTTTAAACATGGACAAATAGAAGTATAAAGATTGTTTCCTGCATATGCAGTAATGCCCACATATAGGAACACCCCAAATCACATCCTTCTCATCTCTCTTCATCCCCCCTTCCTCCTCCCCTCAGGCAGAGAGACATTTGCTACACGGCCCCTTTAAATCTGGTCAGGCTGCGTTTGGTATCAACGCGCATGCGCTGTAGAAACCGGAAGCGATCTTTGGCTGATGTGGACAATTTATTAACGGGTGAAATAATCTCCCGCTAAGTAACTAGCGACTATCGAGCAAGCCGGTGTCAAAGAAATAAACATTGTTTTTTTTTTACCAATGGAGCGATGAAAATATGTAGCGTTTGAACTAAACAATTTTTTAAACATTTGTAAGATCTGTAATAAAAAATAAATAAGCGATCAACAATGATGTCGGAATGCGAACCAAACGAGACCGATCCGGTGGTGGCGGATGACATAGCCCCGGTAACCGCCTCCGCTGCTGCTTCTACCACGGATCTCAACTTTCGGTCACAGGAGCCGCTGTCGACGTTGTTCGATAGAAACACAGTCGGGTCTGGGACAAACCCCGGGGTCGCGATTCGGATCTCGGGTTCGTGTGAAAGTGTTCTTACCGAATTGGAGACGGACGGTTCTGGGGAAGAGACTCTGTTGTTACCGTGTTTATCCGGAGGCGCGTCGTCACCTCGGGGCGAGAGGCGGAAGAGGACGAGGCGGAACCGACGGAGTTCATCGTCGGATAAAGATAACCTTACCTCGCCAGGTAAAGAGCCGGTGGTGACCGGAGGAGAATAGAATAATGCGTTCATGTTAGTAGCTTGCTAGACATGGCGTCTCTCTCTCTTTTGTGCGTTTTAACTATTTAAAGTGCTATTTAAATATAAATATGGGTTGTTTTTACACTGGTGTTTGTTCTTCACTGGTTGCCCTTTTCTTGTGGCAACAGGTCACACATCTTGCTGCTGTGATGCACACTGGTATTTCACCCAGCAGATATGGGAGATTCTTGGTGTATCTGTGTAATCTGGGGGAAATATGTATCTCTAATATGGTCATACATTGGGCAGGAGGTGAGGAAGTGCAGCTCTGTTTCCACCTCATTTTGTGGGCAGTGTTGCACATAGCCTGTCTTCTCTTGAGAGCCATGTCTGCCTACTTCTCTTTTCCTTAAGTTTGGGTCAGTCACAGTGGTCTTCTGCCACTGTGTCCTCTCTGTTTAGGGTCAGTCACAGTGGTCTTCTGCCACTGTGTCCTCTCTGTTTAGGGTCAGTCACAGTGGTCAGGTATTCTGCCACTGTGTCCTCTCTGTTTAGGGTCAGTCACAGTGGTATTCTGCCACTGTGTCCTCTCTGTTTAGGGTCAGTCACAGTGGTATTCTGCCACTGTGTCCTCTCTGTTTAGGGTCAGTCACAGTGGTATTCTGCCACTGTGTCCTCTCTGTTTAGGGTCAGTCACAGTGGTCAGGTATTCTGCCACTGTGTCCTCTCTGTTTAGGGTCAGTCACAGTGGTCAGGTATTCTGCCACTGTGTCCTCTCTGTTTAGGGCCAGTCACAGTGGTCAGGTACTCTACCACTGTGTCCTCTCTGTTTAGGGTCAGTCACAGTGGTCAGGTATTCTGCCACTGTGTCCTCTCTGTTTAGGGTCAGTCACAGTGGTCAGGTCTTCTGCCACTGTGTCCTCTCTGTTTAGGGTCAGTCACAGTGGTCAGGTATTCTGCCACTGTGTCCTCTCTGTTTAGGGACAGTCACAGTGGTCAGGTATTCTGCCACTGTGTCCTCTCTGTTTAGGGTCAGTCACAGTGGTATTCTGCCACTGTGTCCTCTCTGTTTAGGGTCAGTCACAGTGGTATTCTGCCACTGTGTCCTCTCTGTTTAGGGTCAGTCACAGTGGTCAGGTATTCTGCCACTATGTCCTCTCTGTTTAGGGTCAGTCACAGTGGTATTCTGCCACTGTGTCCTCTCTGTTTAGGGTCAGTCACAGTGGTATTCTGCCACTATGTACTCTCTGTTTAGGGTCAGTCACAGTGGTCAGGTCTTCTGCCACTGTGTCCTCTCTGTTTAGGGTCAGTCACAGTGGTCAGGTATTCTGCCACTGTGTCCTCTCTGTTTAGGGTCAGTCACAGTGGTCAGGTATTCTGCCACTGTGTCCTCTCTGTTTAGGGTCAGTCACAGTGGTATTCTGCCACTGTGTCCTCTCTGTTTAGGGTCAGTCACAGTGGTATTCTGCCACTGTGTCCTCTCTGTTTAGGGTCAGTCACAGTGGTATTCTGCCACTGTGTCCTCTCTGTTTAGGGTCAGTCACAGTGGTATTCTGCCACTGTGTCCTCTCTGTTTAGGGTCAGTCACAGTGGTATTCTGCCACTGTGTCCTCTCTGTTTAGGGCCAGTCACAGTGGTCAGGTACTCTACCACTGTGTCCTCTCTGTTTAGGGTCAGTCACAGTGGTCAGGTATTCTGCCACTGTGTCCTCTCTGTTTAGGGTCAGTCACAGTGGTCAGGTACTCTACCACTGTGTCCTCTCTGTTTAGGGTCAGTCACAGTGGTCAGGTATTCTGCCACTGTGTCCTCTCTGTTTAGGGTCAGTCACAGTGGTCAGGTCTTCTGCCACTGTGTCCTCTCTGTTTAGGGTCAGTCACAGTGGTCAGGTATTCTGCCACTGTGTCCTCTCTGTTTAGGGCCAGTCACAGTGGTCAGGTATTCTGCCACTGTGTCCTCTCTGTTTAGGGTCAGTCACAGTGGTCAGGTATTCTGCCACTGTGTCCTCTCTGTTTAGGGTCAGTCACAGTGGTCAGGTCTTCTGCCACTGTGTCCTCTCTGTTTAGGGTCAGTCACAGTGGTATTCTGCCACTGTGTCCTCTCTGTTTAGGGTCAGTCACAGTGGTATTCTGCCACTGTGTCCTCTCTGTTTAGGGTCAGTCACAGTGGTCAGGTATTCTGCCACTATGTCCTCTCTGTTTAGGGTCAGTCACAGTGGTATTCTGCCACTGTGTCCTCTCTGTTTAGGGTCAGTCACAGTGGTATTCTGCCACTATGTACTCTCTGTTTAGGGTCAGTCACAGTGGTCAGGTCTTCTGCCACTGTGTCCTCTCTGTTTAGGGTCAGTCACAGTGGTCAGGTATTCTGCCACTGTGTCCTCTCTGTTTAGGGTCAGTCACAGTGGTCAGGTATTCTGCCACTGTGTCCTCTCTGTTTAGGGTCAGTCACAGTGGTATTCTGCCACTGTGTCCTCTGTTTAGGGTCAGTCACAGTGGTCTTCTGCCACTGTGTCCTCTCTGTTTAGGGTCAGTCACAGTGGTATTCTGCCACTGTGTCCTCTCTGTTTAGGGTCAGTCACAGTGGTCAGGTATTCTGCCACTGTGTCCTCTCTGTTTAGGGTCAGTCACAGTCTCTCTCTCTCTCTCTCTCTCTCTCTCTCTCTCTGTCTCTGTCTCTGTCTCTGTCTCTGTCTCTGTCTCTGTCTCTGTGTCTCTCTCTCTCTCTGTCTCTCTCTCTCTCTCTCTCTCTCTGTCTCTCTCTCTGTCTCGCTCTCTCTCTCTCTCTCTCTCTCTCTGTCTCTCTCTCTCTGTCTCTCTCTCTCTCTCTGTCTCTCTCTCTCTCTCTCTCTCTCTCTCTGTCTCTCTCTCTCTCTCTCTCTCTCTCTCTCTCTCTCTCTCTCTCTCTCTCCCCCAGCTCTCTCTCTCTCTCTCCCCCAGCTCTCTCTCTGTCCCCATCTCTCTCTTCCTCTGTCTGATGGGGATATATGAAGCTGTGTTGTTGTCCTGAGTCTCTACCCAGTTCTCTCTCCCCCAGCTCTCCCTCCCCCCAGCTCTCCCTCTCTCCCCCAGCTCTCCCTCTCTCCCCCAGCTCTCCCTCTCTCCCCCAGCTCTCCCTCTCCCCCCAGCTCTCCCTCTCTCCCCCAGCTCTCCCTCTCCCCCCAGCTCTCCCTCTCTCCCCCCAGCTCTCCCTCTCCCCCCAGCTCTCCCTCTCCCCCAGCTCTCTCTCTCCCCCAGCTCTCTCTCTCCCCCAGCTCTCTCTCTCCCCCAGCTCTCTCTCTCCCCCAGCTCTCTCTCTCTCTCTCTCTCTCCCTCTCTCTCTCCCTCTCTCTCTCCCCCCAGCTCTCCCTCTCTCTCTCCCCCCAGCTCTCCCTCTCTCCCCCAGCTCTCCCTCTCCCCCCAGCTCTCTCTCTCCCCCAGCTCTCCCTCTCTCCCTCCCCCAGCTCTCCCTCTCTCCCCCAGCTCTCCCTCTCTCCCCCAGCTCTCTCTCTCCCCCAGCTCTCTCTCTCCCCCAGCTCTCTCTCTCCCCCAGCTCTCCCTCTCTCCCTCCCCCAGCTCTCCCTCTCTCCCTCCCCCAGCTCTCCCTCTCTCCCCCAGCTCTCCCTCTCTCCCCCAGCTCTCTCTCTCCCCCCAGCCCCCCCCAGCTCTCTCTCTCCCCCAGCTCTCTCTCTCTCCCCAGCTCTCTCTTCCTCCCCTCTCTGTCTGATGGGGATATATGAAGCTGTGTTGTTGTCATCAGTTGTTCTCCTTTTACTTTCTAAATGGGGTAAAGGAAGTGTCATCTACTGAGACAGCTACACAGTGTGTGGGGGGGGGCTGTGTGTGGGGCTCTCTGTGTGTGTGTGGGGCTGTGTGTGTGGGCCTCTGTGTGTGTGTGTGCGTGTGGGGCTGTGTGTGTGTGGGGCTGTGTGGGGCTGTGTGTGTGGGCCTCTCTGTGGGGCTGTGTGTGTGTTGGGGCCTCTCTGTTTGTCTGTGTGTGGGGGGCTGTGTGTGTGTGGGGGCCTCTCTGTGTGTGTGTGTGTGGGCCTTTCTCTGTGTGTGTGTGTGTGTGTGTGTGTGTGTGTCTGTGTGTGTGTGTTTAACCTCCATATAACTAAGGAGCCATGTTTCTCTTGACTTTGCACCTAGCTCACAGTGCGTCTGCCTCCCAAAACAACACCCTATGCCCTACATAGTGTACTACTTTTGACCAGGGCCCAATGTAGGGAATAGGGTGCTGTTTGGGAGGCACCCTCCACCAGGGTCGACCACAACCAAAGCAAACAAACGTTGACACTGCAGAGTTGATCTGATACCACAGCTATAGATGCTGCTTTAGCTAGTTACATACACATGTATGGGGCGGCAGGGTAGCCTAGTGGTTAGAGCGTTGGACTAGTATCCGGAACAGGCAGTTAACCCACTGTTCCTAGACCAGTTAACCCCACTGTTCCTAGACCAGTTAACCCCACTGTTCCTAGACCAGTTAACCCCACTGTTCCTAGACCAGTTAACCCACTGTTCCTAGACCAGTTAACCCCACTGTTCCTAGACCAGTTAACCCCACTGTTCCTAGACCAGTTAACCCCACTGTTCCTAGACCAGTTAACCCCCTGTTCCTAGACCAGTTAACCCCCTGTTCCTAGACCAGTTAACCCCACTGTTCCTAGACCAGTTAACCCCACTGTTCCTAGACCAGTTAACCCCACTGTTCCTAGACCAGTTAACCCCACTGTTCCTAGGCCGTCATTGAAAATAAGAATTTGTTTTTTAACTGACTTGCCTGGTTAAATAAAGGTAAATAATGTACTGATAATGTCTCTTTCAATTCAATTTCACTTGCAATTTAAGGGCCTTTTTTTTGGGGGGGGGGGTCATGGGAAACACATGTTAACATTAACAAAGCAGGTGAAATAGATAATGAACAACAGTTAAATAAACAAAAACAAATGAACTGTAAACATTACACTCGCAGACTTTCCAAAAATAATAAAGACCTTTTAAAATGTTATATGTATATATACAGTGTTGTAATGATGTGTGACTAGATTCAAGTACAAAAGGAAATCAACATAAATATGGGTTGTATTTACAATGGTGTTTGTTCTTCCCTGGTTGACCTTTTCTCGTGGCAACAGGTCACAAATCTTACTGCTGTGATGATGGGCACACTGTGGTATTTCACCCAGTAGATATGGGAGTTTTTCAAAATTGCGTTTGTTTTCTAATTCTTTGTATCTGTGTAATCTGAGGGACATATGTGTCTCTATGGTCATAGATTTGGCAAGAGGTCAGGAAGTGCAGCTTAGTTTTTTTACCTCATTTTGTGGGCAGTGTTGCACATGTCTGCCTACGACGGCCTTTCTCAATAGCAAGGCTATGTTCTCTGAGTCTCTCTGTCTCTCTGTTTCTCTCTCCATGTTGCTCTCACTGTGTCTCTCTCAATTCATTTTAAGGGTTTTATTGACATGGGAAACATATGTTAACATTGCCAAAGCAAGTGACCTAGATATTAAGTAAAAGTTAAATAAACAATAAAAAATGTACAGAAAATATTTCTCTCTCTGTCTATCTCCGTGGAGAGGGCATGTTAAAATATACATTTGTAATGGGAAACATATGTTTATTTTGTTTAAATGTAATGACGATGGCCTATTTTAAAGAAAAACAAGTCAACATTCTCTCTCTCTCTCTCCCCTCCATTCAGGTAACAGTAGTGGAGACTTTAACCATTTCCCCGGTGACCCAGAGTTTGGTGACATCATTCAGAGGGCGGAGCAGGCCATCGAGGGCGGAGTCTTCCCAGAGAGAATCTCTCAGGGTTCTAGCGGGAGTTACTTCGTTAAAGACTCCAAAGGGGTGAGGAAAGGGGGAGTGGGGGGTATGGAGGAGGGGTGGAGGGAGGGGAGGTGGAAGATATAGGGGGTGGGGGAGGTGGAAGGTATAGGGGGGTGGAGGAGGTGAGGTGGAAGATATAGGGGGGGGGTATGGAGGGGTGGAGGGAGGGGAGGTGGGAGATATAGGGGGGTGGGGGAGGTGAGGTGGAAGGTATGGGGGTGGGGAGGTGGAAAGTATAGGGGAGGGGGTGGGGGAGGTGAGGTGGAAGTTATGGATGAGGAGGGGTGGAAGGTATAAGGGGTTGGGGGAGGTGGGGTGGAAGGTATAGGGGGTGGGGGAGGTGGGGTGGAAGGTATAGGGGGTGGGGGAGGTGGGGTGGAAGGTATAGGGGGTGGGGGAGGTGAGGTGGAAGGTATAGGGGAGATGGGGTAGAAGGTATATAGGGTGGTGGTGGGGGAGGTGAGGTGGAAGGTATGGAGGAGGCGGGGTGGAAGGTATAGGGGTTGGAGGGAGATGGGATGGAAGGTATAGGGGAGGGGGTGGGGGAGGTGAGGTGGAAGGTATATAGGGGGGTGGGGGAGATGGGGTGGAAGGTATAGGGGAGGGGGTGGGGGAGGTGAGGTGGAAGGTATATATAGGGGGTGGGGGAGATGGGGTGGAAGGTATATATAGGGGTGGGGGAGATGGGGTGGAAGGTATAGGGGAGGGGGTGGGGGAGGTGAGGTGGAAGGTATAGGGGTTGGAGGAGATGGGGTGGAAGGTATAGGGTAGGGGTTGGGGGAGGTGAGGTGGAAGATGTATAGGGAGATGGGGTGGAAGGTATGGGGTGGTGGGGGAGGTGAGGTGGAAGGTATAGGGGAGGGGGAGATGGGGTAGAAGGTATATAGGGTGGTGGGGGAGGTGAGGTGGAAGGTATGGAGGAGGGGTGGGAGGAATAGGGGAGAATTGAACCCACTCCTAGCAGAGACTGGTGCAGGAGTTGAACCCACTCCTAGCAGAGACTGGAGTTGAACCCACTCATAGCAGAGACTGGAGTTGAACCCACTCCTAGCAGAGACTGGAGTTGAACCCACTCCTAGCAGAGACTGGAGTTGAACCCACTCCTAGCAGAGACTGGTCCTGGAGTTGAACCCACTCCTAGCAGAGACTGGTCCTGGAGTTGAACCCACTCCTAGCAGAGACTGGAGTTGAACCCACTCCTAGCAGAGACTGGAGTTGAACCCACTCCTAGCAGAGACTGGAGTTGAACCCACTCCTAGCAGAGACTGGAGTTGAACCCACTCCTAGCAGAGACTGGTCCTGGAGTTGAACCCACTCCTAGCAGAGACTGGTCCTGGAGTTGAACCCACTCCTAGCAGAGACTGGAGTTGAACCCACTCCCTAGCAGCAGAGACTGGTCCTGGAGTTGAACCCACTCCTAGCAGAGACTGGTCCTGGAGTTGAACCCACTCCTAGCAGAGACTGGTCCTGGAGTTGAACCCACTCCTAGCAGAGACTGGTCCTGGAGTTGAACCCACTCCTAGCAGAGACTGGTCCTGGAGTTGAACCCACTCCTAGCAGAGACTGGTCCTGGAGTTGAACCCACTCCTAGCAGAGACTGGAGTTGAACCCACTCCTAGCAGAGACTGGAGTTGAACCCACTCCTAGCAGAGACTGGTGCTGGAGTTGCACTACATGATGCCAGGTGATGGAGTTGTCTTTCTGGCCCTGATGTGGTCCTCAGTCTCTCTGTAGTCTGTGATGGAGTTGTCTTTCTGGCCCTGATGTGGTCCTCAGTCTCTGTAGTCTGTGATGCCTAGGCTGGGTTACTGTAAAGCTCTTCCATTAGGCTCTAGGCTGGGTTACTGTAAAGCTCTTTCATTAGGGTCTAGGCTGGGTTACTGTAAAGCTCTTCCATTAGGCTCTAGGCTGGGTTACTGTAAAGCTCTTTCATTAGGCTCTAGGCTGGGTTACTGTAAAGCTCTTCCATTAGGGTCTAGGCTGGGTTACTGTAAAGCTCTTTCATTAGGGTCTAGGCTGGGTTACTGTAAAGCTCTTTCATTAGGGTCTAGGCTGGGTTACTGTAAATCTCTTTCATTAGAATCTAGGCTGGGTTACTGTAAAGCTCTTCCATTAGGGTCTAGGCTGGGTTACTGTAAATCTCTTTGTGATAACTGCTGATGGTCTGTGTTACTGTAAATCTCTTTGTGATAACTGCTGATGGTCCGGGTTACTGTAAATCTCTTTGTGATAACTGCTGATGGTCCGGGTTACTGTAAATCTCTTTGTGATAACTGCTGATGGTCGGGTTACTGTAAATCTCTTTGTGATCACTGCTGATGGTCCGGGTTACTGTAAATCTCTTTGTGATAACTGCTGATGGTCGGGTTACTGTAAATCTCTTTGTGATAACTGCTGATGGTCCGGGTTACTGTAAATCTCTTTGTGATAACTGCTGATGGTCCGGGTTACTGTAAATCTCTTTGTGATCACTGCTGATGGTCCGGGTTACTGTAAATCTCTTTGTGATAACTGCTGATGGTCCGGGTTACTGTAAATCTCTTTGTGATCACTGCTGATGGTCGGGTTACTGTAAATCTCTTTGTGATAACTGCTGATGGTCGGGTTACTGTAAATCTCTTTGTGATAACTGCTGATGGTCCGGGTTACTGTAAATCTCTTTGTGATAACTGCTGATGGTCCGGGTTACTGTAAATCTCTTTGTGATAACTGCTGATGGTCTGGTTACTGTAAATCTCTTTGTGATAACTGTCTGTTTCTATCTCTGGTCTTTATTAAATACTGTCTGTTTCCCTTTTTCCCATCCAGAAAATTCTTGGTGTTTTCAAACCAAAGTCTGAAGTTCTCTGGTCGGTCACCTCAACCCTAAATGGACCAAATACTTTCACAAGGTATCACTGTTCTCTGGTCTGTTACTATCTCTGTCTTCTACTGATCTCTGGTCTGTTACTATCTCTGTCTGTTTCTATCTCTGGTCTGTTACTATCTCTGTCTGTTTCTATCTCTGGTCTGTTACTATCTCTGTCTTCTACTGTTCTCTGGTCTGTTACTATCTCTGTCTTCTACTGTTCTCTGGTCTGTTACTATCTCTGGTCTGTTACTATCTCTGTCTTCTACTGTTCTCTGGTCTGTTACTATCTCTGTCTTCTACTGTTCTCTGGTCTGTTACTATCTCTGTCTTCTACTGTTCTCTGGTCTGTTACTATCTCTGGTCTGTTACTATCTCTGTCTTCTACTGTTCTCTGGTCTGTTACTATCTCTGTCTTCTACTGTTCTCTGGTCTGTTACTATCTCTGTCTTTTTCTCTTCCTCTCTCCTCTTCCTCTCTCCTTTTCTGTCCCTAGGTAACGCTATGCTCTGGTTTCTTTTTCTATCTGTCTTTATCTCTGTGTCTCTCCTCTTCCTCTCTCCTCGTCTGTCCCTAGGTAACACTATGCTCTTGTCTGTTTCTATCTCTGTCTGTTTCTATCTGTCTTTTCCTCTTCCTCTCTCCTCTTCCTCTCTCCTCTTCCTCTCTCCTCGTCTGTCCCTAGTTCTCACTATGCTCTGCTTTCTTTATCCGTCTCCTCTCTCCTCACCTGTTCCTATGTCCTATTTGCCTCTCTCTTCCCTCTTTCTCTCTCCTCCTCCCCTCTCCTCTTTCTCTCTCCTCATCCCCTCCTCTTCCTCTCCTCCCTTTCTCTCTCTATTTTTACATTAATTTTAACAGTTAATTTAACTCTCCCCACCCTCTACCCTTCCTCCCTCTCTCCTCCTCCTCCCTCTGTCCTCTCCCTGCCCTCCTCCTCCTCCTCTGTTTCTCTGTGTAGCTGTGCTGTCCGTGTTGTTTTGGCCGTGGCTGCCTGATCCCCAACCAGGGCTATCTCTCAGAGGTTGCTGCCTCCCTCGTTGATACCAGGCTAGGACTGGGGGTGGTCCCCAAAACCAAGGTGAGGTGGGAGGGGGGGAGGGGTGTGTCTAGTCAGTGATAATAACAGGCTGTGTATCTAGTCAGTGATAATAACAGGCTGTGATAATAACAGGCTGTGTGTCTAGTCAGTGATGATAACAGGCTGTGATGATAACAGGCTGTGTATCTAGTCAGTGATGATAACAGGCTGTGTGTCTAGTCAGTGATGATAACAGGCTGTGTGTCTTCCAGGCTGTGTGTCTAGTCAGTGATAATAACAGGCTGTGTGTCTAGTCAGTGATGATAACAGGCTGTGTGTCTAGTCAGTGATAATAACAGGCTGTGTGTCTAGTCAGTGATAATAACAGGCTGTGTATCTAGTCAGTGATAATAACAGGCTGTGATAATAACAGGCTGTGTGTCTAGTCAGTGATGATAACAGGCTGTGATGATAACAGGCTGTGTATCTAGTCAGTGATGATAACAGGCTGTGTGTCTAGTCAGTGATGATAACAGGCTGTGTGTCTTCCAGGCTGTGTGTCTAGTCAGTGATAATAACAGGCTGTGTGTCTAGTCAGTGATGATAACAGGCTGTGTGTCTAGTCAGTGATAATAACAGGCTGTGTGTCTAGTCAGTGATAATAACAGGCTGTGTATCTAGTCAGTGATAATAACAGGCTGTGTGTCTAGTCAGTGATGATAACAGGCTGTGTGTCTTCCAGGCTGTGTGTCTAGTCAGTGATAATAACAGGCTGTGTGTCTAGTCAGTGATGATAACAGTGTCTAGTCAGTGATAATAACAGGCTGTGTGTCTTCAGTGATAATAACAGGCTGTGTGTCTAGTCAGTGATAATAACAGGCTGTGTGTCTAGTCAGTGATAATAACAGGCTGTGTGTCTAGTCAGTGATGATAACAGGCTGTGTATCTAGTCAGTGATGATAACAGGCTGTGTATCTAGTCAGTGATAATAACAGGCTGTGTATCTAGTCAGTGATAATAACAGGCTGTGTGTCTTCCAGGCTGTGTATCTAGTCAGTGATAATAACAGGCTGTGTGTCTTCCAGGCTGTGTGTCTAGTCAGTGATAATAACAGGCTGTGTGTCTAGTCAGTGATAATAACAGGCTGTGTGTCTAGTCAGTGATGATAACAGGCTGTGTGTCTAGTCAGTGATAATAACAGGCTGTGTGTCTAGTCAGTGATAATAACAGGCTGTGTGTCTTCCAGGCTGTGTGTCTAGTCAGTGATAATAACAGGCTGTGTATCTAGTCAGTGATAATAACAGGCTGTGTGTCTTCCAGGCTGTGTGTCTAGTCAGTGATGATAACAGGCTGTGTGTCTAGTCAGTGATAATAACAGGCTGTGTGTCTTCCAGGCTGTGTGTCTAGTCAGTGATAATAACAGGCTGTGTGTCTTCCAGGCTGTGTGTCTAGTCAGTGATAATAACAGGCTGTGTGTCTTCCAGGCTGTGTGTCTAGTCAGTGATGATAACAGGCTGTGTGTCTAGTCAGTGATAATAACAGGCTGTGTGTCTAGTCAGTGATAATAACAGGCTGTGTGTCTAGTCAGTGATAATAACAGGCTGTGTGTCTAGTCAGTGATAATAACAGGCTGTGTGTCTAGTCAGTGATAATAACAGGCTGTGTGTCTAGTCAGTGATGATAACAGGCTGTGTGTCTAGTCAGTGATAATAACAGGCTGTGTGTCTTCCAGGCTGTGTGTCTAGTCAGTGATAATAACAGGCTGTGTGTCTAGTCAGTGATGATAACAGGCTGTGTGTCTAGTCAGTGATAATAACAGGCTGTGTGTCTAGTCAGTGATAATAACAGGCTGTGTGTCTTCCAGGCTGTGTGTCTAGTCAGTGATAATAACAGGCTGTGTGTCTAGTCAGTGATAATAACAGGCTGTGTGTCTAGTCAGTGATAATAACAGGCTGTGTGTCTTCCAGGCTGTGTGTCTAGTCAGTGATAATAACAGGCTGTGTGTCTTCCAGGCTGTGTGTCTAGTCAGTGATAATAACAGGCTGTGTGTCTAGTCAGTGATGATAACAGGCTGTGTGTCTTCCAGGCTGTGTATCTAGTCAGTGATAATAACAGGCTGTATCTAGTCAGTGAATAACAGGCTGTGTATCTAGTCAGTGATAATAACAGGCTGTGTGTCTAGTCAGTGATAATAACAGGCTGTGTGTCTAGTCAGTGATAATAACAGGCTGTGTGTCTTCCAGGCTGTGTATCTAGTCAGTGATAATAACAGGCTGTGTGTCTAGTCAGTGATAATAACAGGCTGTGTGTCTTCCAGGCTGTGTATCTAGTCAGTGATAATAACAGGCTGTGTATCTAGTCAGTGATGATAACAGGCTGTGTATCTAGTCAGTGATAATAACAGGCTGTGTGTCTAGTCAGTGATGATAACAGGCTGTGTGTCTAGTCAGTGATGATAACAGGCTGTGTGTCTTCCAGGCTGTGTGTCTAGTCAGTGATAATAACAGGCTGTGTGTCTAGTCAGTGATGATAACAGGCTGTGTGTCTAGTCAGTGATAATAACAGGCTGTGATAATAACAGGCTGTGTATCTAGTCAGTGATAATAACAGGCTGTGATAATAACAGGCTGTGTATCTAGTCAGTGATAATAACAGGCTGTGTGTCTAGTCAGTGATAATAACAGGCTGTGATAATAACAGGCTGTGTATCTAGTCAGTGATGATAACAGGCTGTGTGTCTAGTCAGTGATAATAACAGGCTGTGATAATAACAGGCTGTGTGTCTAGTCAGTGATAATAACAGGCTGTGTGTCTAGTCAGTGATAATAACAGGCTGTGTGTCTGTGTCTAGTCAGTGATAATAACAGGCTGTGTGTCTAGTCAGTGATGATAACAGGCTGTGTGTCTAGTCAGTGATGATAACAGGCTGTGTGTTTAGTCAGTGATAATAACAGGCTGTGTGTCTTCCAGGCTGTGTGTCTAGTCAGTGATAATAACAGGCTGTGTGTCTAGTCAGTGATGATAACAGGCTGTGTGTCTAGTCAGTGATAATAACAGGCTGTGTGTCTAGTCAGTGATAACAGGCTGTGTGTCTAGTCAGTGATGATAACAGGCTGTGTGTTTAGTCAGTGATAATAACAGGCTGTGTGTCTTCCAGGCTGTGTATCTAGTCAGTGATAATAACAGGCTGTGTGTCTTCCAGGCTGTGTGTCTAGTCAGTGATAATAACAGGCTGTGTGTCTAGTCAGTGATAATAACAGGCTGTGTGTCTAGTCAGTGATGATAACAGGCTGTGTATCTAGTCAGTGATAATAACAGGCTGTGTATCTAGTCAGTGATAATAACAGGCTGTGTATCTAGTCAGTGATAATAACAGGCTGTGTGTCTTCCAGGCTGTGTGTCTAGTCAGTGATAATAACAGGCTGTGTATCTAGTCAGTGATAATAACAGGCTGTGTATCTAGTCAGTGATAATAACAGGCTGTGTGTCTTCCAGGCTGTGTGTCTAGTCAGTGATAATAACAGGCTGTGTGTCTTCCAGGCTGTGTGTCTAGTCAGTGATAATAACAGGCTGTGTGTCTAGTCAGTGATAATAACAGGCTGTGTGTCTAGTCAGTGATGGTAACAGGCTGTGTGTCTAGTCAGTGATAATAACAGGCTGTGTGTCTAGTCAGTGATAATAACAGGCTGTGTGTCTTCCAGGCTGTGTATCTAGTCAGTGAGACATTTCACTACACCACTATCGACAGGGCCAAGTCCAGAGGGAAGAAATACGCCCTGGAGATGGTTCCCAAAGTAGGACGACACTTCCACAGAGTGGGCCTGCCCCCCAAGGTACCCTGACTCCTAACCCTTGACCCTACCAATCTTATTCCTGACCCAATGTCTTAACCCCCCAAGGTACCCTGACCCTTGACCCTACCAGTCTTAATCCGGACCCTATGTCTTA
The DNA here is from genome assembly GCF_021184085.1 of Oncorhynchus gorbuscha. Taxonomy (NCBI): domain Eukaryota; kingdom Metazoa; phylum Chordata; class Actinopteri; order Salmoniformes; family Salmonidae; genus Oncorhynchus; species Oncorhynchus gorbuscha. The sequence goes on from NW_025746076.1 coordinate 44,564, forward strand.
GCCCCCTAAGGTACCCTGACCCTTGACCCTACCAGTCGTATTCCTGACCCTATGTCTTAATCCCCCAAGGTTCCCTGACCCTTGACCCTACCAGTCTTATTCCTGACCCTGTGTCTTAACCCCCAAGGTACCCTAACCCTGACCCCTGACCCTATGTCTAAACCCCCAAGGTGTCCTAACCCCTAACCCTATGTCTAAACCCCCCAAGGTGTCCTAACCCCTGACCCCTAACCCTATGTCTTAACCCCCCAAGGTGTCCTGACCTGTTTGTGTGTGTGTGTGTGTGTGTGTGTGTCTGTGTGTGTGTCTGTGTGTGTGTGTGTGTGTGTGTGTGTGTGTGTCTGTCTGTGTGTCTGTGTGTGTCTCTGTGTGTGTGTCTCTGTGTGTGTCTCTGTGTGTGTCTCTGTGTGTGTGCATCTTTCTGTCTGTGGGTGTGTCAGCTCGGTTCGTTCCAGCTGTTCGTGGAAGGGTACCATGAGGCTGACTATTGGCTGAGACGTTTTGAGGCGGAGCCTCTCCCAGAGAACATCAGGAAACAGCTCCAGTCTCAGTTTGAGAGGCTCGTCATTCTGGACTACGTCATCAGAAACACAGGTAGGTGTGTGTGTGTGTGTGTGTGTGTGTGTGTGTGTGTGTGTGTGTGTGTGTGTGCGGGTGTGTGCTCACAGGAATGACTTTTCCTGGTGACTTCCTCACACGGTACACACACACCTCATACACACAGTACACGGTACACACACACCACATACACACAGTGGACGGTACACACACACAACATACACACAGTGGACGGTACACACATACACACACACACACACACACACACACACACACACACACACACACACACACACACACCACATACACACAGTGGACGGTACACACACACACACACACCACATACACACAGTGGACGGTACACACACACACACACACCACATACACACAGTGGACGGTACACACACACACACACACCACATACACACAGTGGACGGTACACACACACACACACACACCACATACACACAGTGGACGGTACACACACACACACACACACACACACACACACACACACACACACACACACACCACATACACACAGTGGACGGTACACACACACACACACACACCACATACACACAGTGGACGGTACACACACACACACACACACACACACACACACACACACACACACACACACACACACACACACACACACACACACACACACACACACACACACACACACACACACACACACACACACACACACACACACACACACACACACACACACACACACACACACACACACACACAGCGCACGTGAGCTGAAATAAAAACATCCCAGAAATGTTTCATAAGCACAAAAAGCTGATTTCTCCCCAATTTTGTGTAAAAATGTGTTTACATCCTTGGGGGTTTGATTTGATTTGTTAGTGAGCATTTCTCCTTTGCCAAGATAATCCATCCACCTGACAGGTGTGGCAATTCAAGAAGCTGATTAAACAGCATGACACAGGTGCACCTTGTGCTGGGGGGGACAATAAGGCCACTTTTTAAAATGTGCAGTTTTGTCACACAACACAACGCCACAGATGTTTCAGGTTTTGAGGGAGCGTGCAATTGGCATGTTGACTGCAGGAATGTCCTCCAGAGCTGTTGCCAGAGAATTGAATGTTCATTTCTCTACCATAAGCCGACCTCCAACGTCGTTTTTAAAAAGAATTTGGCAGTATGTCCCAATGGCCTCACAACCGCAGATCACGCGTAACCACGCCAAACCCAGGACCTCCACATCCTGCTTCTTCACCTGCGGCTTCGTCTGAGACCAGCCACCCTTGACAGCTGATGAAACTGTGGGTTTTGCACAAACAGAAGAATTTCTGCACAAACTGTCAGAAACCGTCTCGGGGAAGCTCGTCTCCGTGCTCGTCGCCCTCACCGGGGTCATGACCTGATTGCAGTTTGGCGTCGAAACCGACCAGTGGGAAAATGCTCACCTTCGATGGCCACTGGCACGCTGGAGAAGTGGTGGAGGGGGGGGTTATGGGAAGGCATAAACTACGGACAACGAACACAATGAGTCCCCCATGGTGGAGTGGGGGGTTATGGGAAGGCATAAACTACGGACAACGAACACACTGAGTCCGCCATGGTGGAGCGGGGGGTTATGGGAAGGCATAAACTACGGACAACGAACACAATGAGTCCCCCAAGGTGGAGGGGGGGGGTTATGGGAAGGCATAAACTACGGACAACAAACACAATGTGTCCCCCATGGTGGAGGGGGTTTGGGAAGGCATAAACTACGGACAACAAACACAATGAGTCCCCCATGGTGGAGGGGGTTATGGGAAGGCATAAACTACGGACAACGAACACAATGAGTCCCCCATGGTGGAGCGGGGGTTATGGGAAGGCATAAACTACGGACAACGAACACAATGAGTCCGCCATGGTGGAGCGGGGGGTTATGGGAAGGCATAAACTACGGACAACGAACACAATGAGTCCCCCATGGTGGAGTGGGGGTTATGGGAAGGCATAAACTACGGACAACAAACACAATGAGTCCCCCATGGTGGAGGGGGGTTATGGGAAGGCATAAACTACGGACAACGAACACACTGAGTCCCCCAAGGTGGAGCGGGGGTTATGGGTCTCATAGGACTAGTTACCATTCAGTATGATATGACTGCCCCAGGGGGACTGTCTCAAGGCATAAACTACGGACAACAAACACAATGAGTCCGCCATGGTGGAGGGGGGTTATGGGAAGGCATAAACTACGGACAACGAACACAATGAGTCCCCCAAGGTGGAGGGGGGGGGGGGTTATGGGAAGGCATAAACTACGGACAACGAACACACTGAGTACCCCATGGTGGAGCGGGGGGTTATGGGAAGGCATAAACTATGGACAACAAACACAACCAAAAATCAAACATTTCTAGATTTCTTTTTTTCTCCAGACCACAAAAGTGGTCTCCTGTTGTAGTATTAAAGTGAGATTTTTGAGAGTGAAAACTTGGTGTCAAAATGGGAGAAAATAAAACAGATTTTTACAAGGAACAGACAGTTCGTGCCCTGGAACAACCCTCCATATAGCTTTGCATTGTGTTCTCCTCCTATGCAGAGTCTAACCCCTTCACCTTTCCTCTCTGTTCTCTCTCTTCTTCTCCTCCCTCCCTCTTTCTCTCCATCAGACCGAGGAATGACAACTGGTTGATCAAGTATGAGAAGCCAGGGGAAGGAGAGGGGAGAGAAGGCTGTATGATGTGTGTGTCTGAGGTGTGTGTGTGTGTGTGTGTGTGTGTGTGTGTGTGTGTGTGTGTGTGTGTGTGTGTGTTGTGTATGATGTGTGTGTGTGGACTGCAGTCCATAGATCATGTGTGTTTTGAAATGAGTGACACATGCACTGTGTACTCTGTACCATGACTCATAGTTATAACACACCACAGTATGATTTAATACTGTCTCAGAGGACTAGTTACCAATCAGTATGATTTAATACTGTCTCATAGGACTAGTTACCAATCAGTATGATTTAATACTGTCTCATAGGACTAGTTACCATTCAGTATGATTTAATACTGTCTCAGAGGACTAGTTACCATTCAGTATGATATAGGACTGTCTCAGAGGACTAGTTACCATTCAGTATGATATAGGACTGTCTCAGAGGACTAGTTACCATTCAGTATGATATCAGACTGTCTCAGAGGACTAGTTACCATTCAGTATGATATCAGACTGTCTCAGAGGACTAGTTACCATTCAGTATGATATAGGACTGTCTCAGAGGACTAGTTACCATTCAGTATGATATAGGGCTGTCTCAGAGGACTAGTTACCATTCAGTATGATATAGGACTGTCTCAGAGGACTAGTTACCATTCAGTATGATATAGGACTGTCTCAGAGGACTAGTTACCATTCAGTATGATATCAGACTGTCTCAGAGGACTAGTTACCATTCAGTATGATATAGGACTGTCTCAGAGGACTAGTTACCATTCAGTATGATATAGGACTGTCTCAGAGGACTAGTTACCATTCAGTATGATATAGGACTGTCTCAGAGGACTAGTTACCATTCAGTATGATATCAGACTGTCTCAGAGGACTAGTTACCATTCAGTATGATATCAGACTGTCTCAGAGGACTAGTTACCATTCAGTATGATATCGGACTGTCTCAGAGGACTAGTTACCATTCAGTATGATATCAGACTGTCTCAGAGGACTAGTTACCATTCAGTATGATATCAGACTGTCTCAGAGGACTAGTTACCATTCAGTATGATTTAATACTGTCTCAGAGGACTAGTTACCATTCAGTATGATATCGGACTGTCTCAGAGGACTAGTTACCATTACCAGACCCAGTTGGTTCTGCTCCAGTTGGTTCTGCTCCATGTTTTGGACCAGACCCAGTTGGTTCTGCTCCAGTTGGAGACCCAGTTGGTTCTGCTCCAGTTGGTTCTGCTCCATGTTTTGGACCAGATCCAGTTGGTTCTGCTCCAGTTGGTTCTGCTCCAGTTGGTTCTGCTCCAGTTGGTTCTGCTCCATGTTTTGGACCAGACCGAGTTGGTTCTGCTCCAGTTGGTTCTGCTCCATGTTATGGACCAGACCCAGTTGGTTCTGCTCCAGTTGGTTCTGCTCCAGTTGGTTCTGCTCCATGTTATGGACCAGACCCAGTTGGTTCTGCTCCAGTTGGTTCTGCTCCATGTTTTGGACCAGACCCAGTTGGTTCTGCTCCATGTTTTGGACCAGACCTAGTTGGTTCTGCTCCATGTTTTGGACCAGACCCAGTTGGTTCTGCTCCATGTTCTGGTCCAGACCCAGTTGGTTCTGCTCCATGTTTTGGACCAGACCCAGTTGGTTCTGCTCCATGTTTTGGACCAGACCCAGTTGGTTCTGCTCCAGTTGGTTCTGCTCCATGTTTTGGACCAGACCCAGTTGGTTCTGCTCCAGTTGGTTCTGCTCCATGTTTTGGACCAGACCCAGTTGGTTCTGCTCCATGTTTTGGACCAGTTGGTTCTGCTCCATGTTATGGACCAGCCCAGTTGGTTCTGCTCCATGTTTTGGACCAGTTGGTTCTGCTCCATGTTATGGACCAGACCCAGTCGGTTCTGCTCCATGTGTGACCAAAGTGTTGGACCCAGTTTATTGTGTTTACCGGTTCTCCTTAAAAACTAAATTTTAAAAAGTGATTTGTATATAATTCTTCTATAATTTCCTTGACAGTCGACCATTTTGTGTGTTTTATGCAATTCTGTCAATACTGAACAATATGTAGCTAATCAATAAGTGTTGTATCTCTGTATCAGGACCCAGACAGAACAGAGAGTAGAGACCAGGTTATAGACAACCATCAATCAATACTGAACAATATGTAGCTAATCAATACTGAACAATATGTAGCTGATCA